>NC_056727.1:1230304515-1230367015 GCF_019279795.1 Protopterus annectens | reverse complement strand
TGAAGTACTAAAAGTCTTCTACTTTAACCCTTTCTATAGAAAGCTACCAGTACAGCAACTATAAATCACTGTGCACACTTAGTAGCTAGTAAATGCATTTTTTTCTTGATACTGCACAGGGAAACGGGAAAGCATGCACATTGAGAGAACAAGCATTTATTGAATGGCAGTGTGTCCCTTTATTACAGTACTCTTTTTGGTGATCAGTATTAATATTTATACATACAGATTTTTTATATTTAATTATGTAGTTTTTATTTGTTCATGCAGGGCATACCATTGCACTCATTCTGTTACTGGTAGCTCTCATTATTTTACTTGTAGTCAGTCACTGCCATCCAAACTTGTGGTATGCATGACCATGCATGAATTAGATTCTTGTATCCACTTACCCCAAATTATAACCACAAAATAGATCTATGTATTTGCCCTCACTAATTATTATGCTCTTCTTTAGAAGTCTGGTTGAAATAGGATGCCAGTTATGTCTACAAGTAGTGCAGCCTTCCTTTTAAAGTTAGACTTCCTAAACTCCTGCACAGATGCTTGTTGCTTCAGAGAAGCACTTTAGGACTGAACAGAAACTTTTATGCTAAGCCATAATGTCATAACCAGAGTGCTTTTTGCTCATGGAGTACATGCTAACTTGGATAAAGCTGGATTATGGCACATTCTATGAAAGCTGACTACCTGCATTCCTTTCCTTTATGATGCCAGTGATGTATTCAGACAAACAGGGATCTTTTCTGTTTAGTACTTCAGTTTTATAAGTGTATTTCATGTTTGTCACACAGAAATGCAAGCCAACAGTGATTCATAGTAAATTAAGTCAGGTGCTGTCTGTGTGCTTGAATGGGAGAGTCTAACATAATCCTGAAGGGAAAGTTAGGGAAGTTTGTTCTACTTAAAATGTACATTTCAGAAGGTGACTGCAGCAGTACATAGGTACATTTTGGATTGGCAGGCTTACATTCATTCAGTGCCTTTCTGTTTACGCTGATGTGTTTCACAGGTAAAACACTGCAGAGCAGATGGGGGAAAACATTCTGAGTTAGGGCTTGTTGTTGCAGTGTCTTAGGACTTACTGCAGTGTCCATGAAATGGAATCATAGCAGCTGCGGCTTGCCTCATTTTATCACATTTTAGGCACCTGATTTTTGATATTTTAGTGCAATTTAATTTTGGATCGATTGCTGACAGAGGCAGAACACTGAGCAACTTGCCTTATTTTCATACTCCCTTATTTATGTCTGGTTGGGTAGTTATAACTGGTAAACCAAGGAGTACTTCCCCCCTTGGAAAAAAAATCCTAACGCAGGAAAAGATCTCCAGTAATGTAAAACACAACTCCTTTATTTAAATGAATGCATTTTCTCTTTTTCCCTTGGTGGTGTTTTTTTTTTTTTGGGGGGGGGGCTCTTTGGTTTTTCTGTGGTTCATTGCCCAGCTGCAAAACTGAAGACCCCAAAATGTTTTGTTTGCCAGCAGTGCAACTCTAATGGTATGAGTGCCTAAGGTTTCTTACAAAGAAATGGTCAACACATCGGAATGATGATTTTCAGTGTAACCTACCTATTTGTGGTGGATGTGGTGCTGCTGTTGTGTATGTTTGTGAGTGTGTCTTACTGATCACCTCTACATTTTATCCTAGAATGTCCAGATTTTTGCCTCATAGTTTTGGTCCATTGTTCATACAATTGTGGTTTTCTGACAAATCCCTAGCAAATCATTAAATACTGAAGTCAGAAAATAATGACAGATATTTGTGTTTCAGCCTTGTGACTCTTCAGAAAATTTGAGCAAATGCTAAACCTGTTAATCAATATTCTATTTTTATTTAAGACTTGCGACTCTTCAGAAAATTCCCGCAAATGCTAAACTTGTTATTCCATCAATGTTCTTTTTTTTTGTAAGAGCAATATTTAAACATTTTCACTGTTTTTGGACTTTTGCCCCCTCCATTATTTCTGGCTTTGTCCACGTGTGTGTGTGTGTGTGTGTGTGTGTGTGTGTGTGTGTGTGTGTGTGTGTGTGTGCGTGTGTGTGTGTGTGTGTGTGTGTGTGTGTGTGTGTGTGTGTGTGTGTGTGTGTGTGTGTGTGTGTGTGTGTGTGTGTGTGTCTGTTGTGCTGGAAATGTTTTCCTATATTAATTTCAATACAGTTTTCATATATGTCTGTATAGCTAGTTTATTTTTATTTATGGACATACCTCTCGACTTATAGGATCATAGGATCATAAGAAGTTACTAGGCTAATGACCCTAGGCCCCTTACAAGCTTAGAAGTTCTACCCTTATTTCCATGATCAACACCAGTTGCCCCTGTCCAAGAGGGACATAGGTGGAATCAAAGAGTGAAACAATACTAATTTCTTGAACCTTAATTGTACTTTGACTTATGAATGAGGTCCATTCCCATCATGGTATTAGAAACCCAAAAGACTTGGAGAAATTAAAAATGTGAATTTAGGGTTATCCATACAATTGACCAGATTGTGTTTGAAGAGTGTCAGTGAGGTGCTCTGTTTGACATGAAGTGGGTGTCCATTCCAAAGGTGTTGGAACCACTGGGAGACAAATCTGTCCTTCCAGCAGGTTCAATTAATGTCACATAGTAGGTTAACGTCTTTAGAGCAAGTAACCGGTGTACCATTTGACTTGCAGATATGCAGCATTTCCAATAAAGCATGGTGAAAGATTGCCTTATATGCAAGGGAGAGATCGCCTCTGAGTAGTCTATATAAAACAGAATAAAGTGGCAGTGATTTCAGATGCTCCACATAGGACAGATGCTGAAGATCTTTAATTTTCCTTGTGAGGAACCTTTGTGGTCACTCCAATTGCTACAGGTGCTTGGAAAGGTACATACCAAAAGGAGCTTTGTACCCAATTATTGGCCTGATGACAGAAAAGTACTGAGAGGTTATAACTTCATTTTTTCTGTATACAATGCCCTTATGTATGAGATGAGCAATTTAGAATGCCCTTCTTACCACTGTGGAGACATGGTGATCAAAGGTATGGTTGCTGTCAACCTGTGTGCCCGGGTTTCTCACCACTGAGTGCATACTGAGGGTGTTGCTATTGATGTGGTAGTTAGCAGGAACATCACACTTACCAAAAGGGATGATAATACACTTTTTTGCACTGAGTTTAAGGCCATGACTTTAGCACCAATCATTTGTTTGTGTAAGACCCTCTTGTAGGATGTTGACATAATTTGGAGATTCTATGACCGCTCCCAGTCTGCAATCATTAGCAAACTTTGTCAGGCACAGACCTTTAGTTTTTGCTTGTACTTCAGAGAACTAGATTCCAAACAGTAGAGGTCCCAGGACTGATCCCTGTGGAACACTACTGGTTACAGATCTGCTGTTGGGGGTGGATTACCCTATTTTGGCTATGTGGGTTATATCAATGAGCCAGTTAGTGACTCATATAACGATATAAGGGCTGATACCTAGATGGATGAGTTTGTCAAGGATGCTTGAGGGGGAGGATAGTGTCAAAACCCTTGGCTAAGTCTAGGTAGGCTGTATGCACAGATTTCCCCTCATCTGCTTTGGATAAGTTTTTTAGTTTATTTGCTGATGGTGGGGGGATCAGGTGTGATAGTTACTTTAAATGAGACTAATTTGTGGTCAGATCTCACTAGGGAAGACCTCACAGTGGGGGTGCTACACTGGTCCCCTATATTGGTAAGCACCAGATCCAAGATGTTGGCACCCCTTGTGGGGGTGTCAACCAGCTGGTCCAAGGCATTGGAGTTAACAAATTAAAGCAACCTCTGGGCAAGTGAGTTAGACCACAAGTGATTTACCCATTCAATGGATGGGTAGTTAAAGTCAACCAAAACCAGGGTGTTTGGATGTATCTT
Source organism: Protopterus annectens (assembly GCF_019279795.1). Taxonomy (NCBI): domain Eukaryota; kingdom Metazoa; phylum Chordata; order Ceratodontiformes; family Protopteridae; genus Protopterus; species Protopterus annectens. Next base: position 1,230,363,140 of record NC_056727.1, on the reverse strand, counting down.
GATAGACTCAAGTAGATCCAAGTAGGCAGAGTGAGTATCCTGATTCATGGATGGGGTCCTGTAGTTGGCAAAGACTTGAATAAGTGTCCTACCAATAGTTAATTGCACCTGAAGTATCTCCAGGGAATCATACTGTTTAACCATTCTGGTGGTGTAATTATCTTTAATGAATATTGATACACTGCCTCTTTTGCTTTTCACACCTTCCATTTATAGTCTAAAAGTGTGGAAGGAGGTGTAGCCCAGTATGGTTGGGGTGCTCTCCACTGCCTTGTGCCAGGTCTCTCTGACTGCACAAATGTCTAAGTTTTCCAAGGTGAGGACTGCTTCCAATGAACACAGTTTTATGTTAAGATTCCTAGCATTTAGCAGCATAACCCTGAGGTTGTTTTTAAATGGAGTTTTTACATCAGAAATTTTGTCTTTGAGACACTGCCTAAAAAGGAACTATGGGGTTGGTAGGAGCCTTAGCCAGCAGCTGAAATCCTAGGGGTGACAGATGAAGACCATCTCTGGCAGAGCATCAAGGTCTGTCGATTATGTCATCTCAGACTGATAGGTACTGTATCCCCTTAGAATGACACTAGAAACTAAGCCAATTATTGAAGTCAATCATTTTCTGTTTGTACTGAGGCATCATCCTAGGTGAAGGTAAAATGCTGCTTAAGGATAGGAACATACCTACATGAGACACATAGTTCGAGAGCTCAGTCATGTTTCTCTTCATATAGTCCAGAGAGGTACATCTCAAGTCATTCACATCAACATGGACTATGACAAAGTCATAACAGTATCTGTTTTTGAGAGACTTGAGTGGATGTGTGATATGGTGGATCCTGGCACATGATAGACAGCTGAACGTGACCTTATCCTTAAACCTTCCTGGTGAGAGGGACATCTGTGTGTCCCACAATGGAATCACCCATGACTAATATGTTTGGTTTCATGTTTTGCCTTAAGGGCTTGATAGGTGAGACACTGTTGCAAGAGCTATTATATGTATTGTGTTCTGCAGTGGAAGTATTATGTGTAGCATGCTTGTGTTTGCATTTGGGAGTCTCTGGTGTTTAGGAATATTTCTGGTGAGGCCTCTGCATATGTAGGTATGTGTGATGTGAGTTTAGGTGGAATAGGAGGTGAGGTGTCTATACTGACAACCTGCTCATTGTCATATGTACTAACTGGTGTGAGTGGGGGCATGGATTCAAGGTTGTTAATATAGCTGCATCTCTCACACCTTGAGTTTGTGTGAACTAGGAGTAGAGGGATGTCGGTGAACATGAGGTGGTTGCTACTCTTCCTCAGGATGCCTGTGTCTATTTCCAGATTTTCGCAGGTTGTTCAGATTTCTGCCTCATATTTTTGGTTCGTTTGTCATAAAATTTGTCCACATTTCTTGTTCTAAGAGGTTGACAGGTGTGTGTCTGTGTGTGTCTGTGTGTGTTGTGCAGGAAATGTTTTCCTGCATTAAGTTTAGTACAGTTTCCGTATATGTCTGTATAGCTGGTCTATTTTTATTTATGGACAGACCTCTTCAGCTTTCCAGATTTTCACCTGTTCTCCACATTTCTAATTCATACTTTTGGTTTGTTCATCATTAATTTGGTGATTTTCTGGATTTTTGTGGCAAATCATTGAGGAATGAGGTCACTAAATAATGACAGGCATTGGAGTTTCAGAATTCATCTCCTTTATAAAATGCATGATTACACAAGACCTTTTATTCTAGCAATTTTCTTGGTTCATAAGAGCACTATTTTACATTTGTCCCTATTTTTTCGGGCCATTACTTTAGTCCAGATTTTTGTAACTAAGGGCTTGAGAACTATGTTTATGGCTTGTTTACTTATCGAGGAAAATAATCCAATACGTCCTCCAAGCTTGAACCAAACTAAGCATATCAATGCACCCTGAAGTAATTGGTGGTATTATTTTCCTCAGATTCATCAGTAAAGCTTTTGTCTCAAAACTGATATGGCACCTAACACTTTGCCATCAGGTCAAAATGTGTATGATGCAAATCAAAGTCTCCCTGTGAGTGCGCTCGCACATGTGCAGTGCCTGTGTGTGTGCGTGTGTGTGTGTGTGTGTGTGTGTGTGTGTGTGTGTGTATGTGTGCGTGTGTGTGTGTGCGTGTGTGTGTGTGTGTGTGTGTGTGTGTGTGTGTGTGTGTGTGTGTGTGTGTGTGTGTGTGTGTGTGTGTGTGTGTGTTGTGTTGGATACCACAATGTTTTCCTGTATTTTATTTTTTTACAGTTGCCTATGTGAACAAAGGTTTAAAATAGATAGCAAATGAGACAAGTTACCTAAAAGAAACAGCCAATATCACAAAGACTCATGACAAGGAAAATAAGTCATTGATTCAACTTTCTATTTGTTGTAATCACTATGTAAATTCTGTTGCAATGAAGCAATGCAGAATAGCTTATTTGCACTAGTTTTCAACTTTTTTTGTGCTTACATTGCATAACATGGCTTCAAATTGCACTACTTAGCCCCGTTTTAGAGACTTATTTTCAGTACAGTTTCCATGTAACTCTGTGTAGCTGGTTTAATGTTTACTTATTTATTTGACATTTGATTACCATGATATTCTGACTGGGCACAGGCCCATTTTTAGCAGAATCCCCAAAAATAATAAAAATAACTAAAGTTACCTAGTTTATAAACATATTCAGTAGTAGCATAAACTCAAAAATACATATTAAGCATAATACATATAAAATTATATATATATAAAATGTGTATATTATGCAGCTTGTACATAAAAATAGTAAGAAACAGACAAATGTTTCATGAGAAATACATTTTCTAGATATGAATTAAGGTAGATATAACTATATCAATTTAATCTAGTATGCAAAAAACTGTACAAGATAATTACACTATACTGAGATAATCAGACTAACTGAGACAAAGCTAGACAGAGTATCTTAAGAAAGGAAGGTGATGTTTGTCTTTTCAGCTATTCCCGGTTAGGGGTCGCCACAGCGGAACTCCAGTCCACTAATGAATGGCAGTTGATTTTTATGGTGCCGAGTTGCCAGCCCGACGCCCAACCTTCAGCGAAGGCACGCCCATTCACGCATGTCTTTCGAATGCCACTCGACCGCGGGGAGGACATGCAGACTCCACACAGAAAGCACTCCAGTCATGAATCGAACAGGAGAACCTCTTGCTGTGGGGCAACAACGCTACCACTGTACCACCGCGGATTATATATTTCCTTTGAAGATGTATACTGTTTACTTTATATATGTACAACTTCTCTCACCTATTAATTTACCTGTAGTATCACCTTTCTTAAGAAAGGAAGGTGATACTACAGGTAAATTAATAGGTGAGAGAAGTTGTACATATATCAAGTAAACAGTATACATCTTCAAAGGAAACAAGATAAGGTATGTATAAGAAAACCAATAAAGCTGGATGTCAAGTAGGAGTTTGACAAGAGGGAAAGATAGTTCTTCAGGAGTTAGACAAAAATAGAGCCAAGAATTAAATAGATGGGACTTTAGCAGGATTTTAGACTGTGAGTGATTGACAGTGGTTAACATAAGCTGGGGACTTCCAAATCATGGAGATTCGATCAGAGGGAATAACATCTCCATAGTGATTGATAGCTTTTGTGACTTGCAGTAGGACTTTATCAGAAGATCACAGGTGTTTTCTGTTAGACTGAAGCTGAAGTAGGTTGCATAGTGATGGACACTTGTCATGCATGCATTTCATGTCATGGGCCATGTTTATGGCCATATATGTCCACTGTTCAGATTTTCACAGGATGTACAGATTTCTGCCTCATATTTTTGGTTTGTTCATCATACAGATTATGTTTTTCTGGATTTTTTGGCAAATCAATTAGGAATTAAGTCACTAAATAATGACAGGCATTTGAGTTTCAGAATTAATATCCTACGCAAGACCTTTTAGTCTAGCAATTTTCTAAGTTTATAAGACCAATATTGCCCCTATTTTTGGGGGTTTTGTTACCCCATTACTTTTTGTTTGTAAAGATGTTTCATGCTAAGAGGACTGAGACCTATGTTTATGGCCTTTATACTCATGCTGGTAATTATCTAATAAATCCACTAGTCTTGAAACAAAATAAAGGGTAGCAATGTGCCATGAAGTTATCACTGTTATTCTTTATTTATTTAAGTAGTGTGAAGATATGTTGCTTGCAGGTTCACCTACAGGGCATCTGCCTCAAAACAGATTTCACATAAACAGTTTGGTAGCAGGTTAGAAGGTGTTTGATGCCAATAGACGTCAACATCATTACTTCACAGTAGAAATAAAAAAAATGTGTGTGTGTGTGTGTGTGTGTGTGTGTGTGTGTGTGTGTGTGTGTGTGTGTGTGTGTGTGTGTGTGTGTGTGTGTGTGTGTGTGTGTATTTCACACACATATGTGTCTGTGTGTGTGCCCTGTGGCAGAGTGGATTCCTCTTCACTCATGTTTTGGCAGCAGCTGGCTGACAAACAGCGCCACTGTCTGGCACAATGTCACTTCACTGTATTTTCCATTTCACTCCAAACTCTCTGTACTGTGCCAAAAGAATTTTCACTTCAAAACAGAAAAGTAAAGATTAAGAAAAGAGGTTCTGGAGTAAGTGGACTAAGAAAAGCTAAGGATAAGTGAAGTTAAAGGTTTATTGATTAGTCAGAAGATGCATGGTGGATGGAAAACATACATATTGTGGTGGGTGGTTGGAAATGTGGAGATGAGGTTGAGTTACATTGCACTCAAGTACCAGTGGTACTCTTCTACTTTGAGACATCCTGTTTTAAGTACTTTCTAAAATGGGGTACTGTATTTGAGTCTGTAATATTTGGAGAGAATTTTCTTCCAGAGTTTGAAGGCTAAGACTGAAAAGCTGTGGTACTTCATAGTAGCAAAGATGGTGAGGCCAACACTTATAGGTTCTTTGTCTACATTTTAATCTCCCTGCTATATAGGTGAAGAAGTTCTTATTTATTTATTTATTTATTTATTTATTTATTTATTTATTAATAGCAGGGTGCCCAACAACAGATGCCCTTCTTCGTTGCTGTACTGGGAGCCATTTATCCTACTATACTGTGATAAACCCTTTTATTGGCAGTTGTCACACACAGAAAATACTTTTCATTCAGGTTGTGGCAATAATACTTTTCACTGAGGTTGTGGCAATTATTGGCAGAGCATATTTCAGTTGTGCCATAGCTATGCCTTCCCACCAGTGCTCGTCTATCAGATGGGGAAACAAAGTCTCACATCTTGCAAGCCCAAAGTAGTTTGCTACACATTGTCTTGGTTTTTGACTGCTGGAGAAAACATGAGAATGTCCCAAATAATCTGATTTGGGCAGTCCTGCAATGCCTCAAACATTCAGAAAAATTGATGGAATACATGTAGGATATAGACATTGACTGTGTGATAACAGTATGAACAGTGTTTGAGCTTACACTGGGAGTGGATGTGCCTCATGGCTCAGCTCTTAGGCCATTGCTGCTTATACTGGTGATGTACTATATCAGCAAATTGACATAGGCTCCCCATCCATGTCAAGCAAATTCTATCCCTAACCATATTTAAGCCCAACCTCCACCAATGGATGCAAAATTGGAAATTCACCCTGCTTATGACCGCGTGTGTCTGATTGTTTGGCCATTACAGTGTCCCTCTGTCAAACTTACCCCCCCAACATAGACTGTAGAAGCTTCATAACTAACATACCATCTCCTAATACATAACCAGGACACATAAGGACACAATTGGCTTCTTTTTCGCAGCTAAGATGATAAAGGGCCAGGTGGTCCATATCCTAGAATATACATATGAACATATATGATAGGCTTTTAGCAAGGACTATTATTCATGGGTGGAGACTAGAACATTTGTTGCAGTCCTGATGCTGTATTGGGGGACTTGGATGAGAAATTATAACAAGAGAGGGTAGATTAGTGAAGATTTATAATAACTAGACTAGATCTGATAGACATTATTTTACAGCAGCATATCCAACTAGTTTAAACCCTCTGAAAACTGTCATATAAGCCACTGATAAAAAATGGATAAATGTGCAGGGTAATGATGTAAATGTATGAAATTGACAGGTTCCTGTTTACCAGTTTAGCATATAAGAATTTTCCAGAATTCATAGTCAATATATTTTCTCTTTTCAATTCTTCTTTTTTCTTTTAACTTGTCCCCTTTTGCTTTTATTTCTTTCTTTTGCTCAACCCACTTGCAAACCCAACCACATTCTCCTAGCTGTGTTATTCCACCCTATTCCTCCCATCCTGCAGGTCTACAAGCTGTTCGCTTCCACTGATATCTGTCTTATTTTCCTCTCTTCCCTACTACTCACTTGTATACCTCCTTTCTACTGATTGTTTTTCTTATTTTTCTTGCTTTTTCCAGGCTGGTGTAGCCCCGTTCCATTTGTCTACCCTACTCCCATCCCCTTCCACCCCCATTCCAATTACATTTATACTTTAACTCTTTGGCCAATCCCTCCAGTTGCCCCCTCCCCCTGCTACTTTATCCAATCACCTTCTCCCACTCATTCACCTTCTTTCCCCACCTATCATCTCTACTATTGTATTCAATTTACCTGCCTTAAAGCTTTATACTCCTCCCTCTCCTCCTAACCTCTTCCACATACTCCCCAACTCTTCACTAATCTACTCTACATTACACTTTACATTCCATTTTTTCCACTCTTCTGTATTTCACCCACCTACTATCCTCCTACCTTCCACTCCAATCTCTTGCTAATATGCTACATCTACCTATTACTATACCACTGTTAACCATCCTCTCTATCTCCACATCCATCCATCATACACTACCTGACCTCCACCACAGCCCTACTCTTTCTCAACAACATTGCCATTCCCCAAGTCCTTACTCTTGTCCCTTATCACCCTCTCTTTTTTCTCATCACAATGCCTACCTCTATAAAATTAAATACTCCACATCTTATCTCTCCTCAAAATTCAAATTTAAATCTGACAACTTTACTCAATCCTCTCCAATTCCTCTTCCTTATTAAGCAATCTACTTCACTCAGGTAATATTCATCCCAATCCAGCCAGTGACACTTAACTTACTCATTTCTCCTCAACTGCAACTTCTCAAACTAGCCCTCAACTTCTTAAAACCCAATCTACTAAAATTCTTAAAATTATGGCTCTCAGTATCTGAAGTATCCAAAACAAAGTCTCTGAACTCCATTCCTGGCTATCACTTTATACTCCTGATATTCTCTCTATCTCTGAAACTTGGCTAAAACCTCACATAACTAATAGCGAAATCTTACCCCCTGGTTACAATATTTTCTGCCAAGATAGGCCTATAAAAAAGTGGAGGAGTGGCTCTTCTATACTCTAAACAGCTCTCCCTTCACCCACTTCCCATCACCCTTCCTTGTTTTCATCCAGCTGGAATACTCATTGTTAGCTGTAACTTAAACAAACAAAAGAAAATAGCAATTGCCTCCATTTATATACCTCCCTGTGACAACATCCCTGCCATCAAACTATTCCTTGTTTGGATCTCTCAAACTATCTCCTATGAAACTGTCATTCTAAGTGATGTTAACGTTGACTGGAATACTCTGTGCTCTATCTGTCCAACCTCTAGCATCAACCTATTTACTTTTTCACAACTTATAACCTCTCCTACTTGCATAAACTCTACATCTAACTCCAGCTCTATTCTGGACTGGATTCTTACCTCCCACCCTAATCGCTATCATAATCCCACTACTCTACCTGACTCCCTTAGTGATAACCTCCCAACTTCTATTCAGCACTACTCCTCCCAAGCTATTAAATCTCACACATATAGAGACTGCCATAACATATCTATCTTTAAGCCAAATATATTCAATCAAACTCTCTCTTCCATCAATTTGTCCTTTCTTCACAACCTCCCCCTTGAAGAAGCTGTTCTAAAATTTAACAGCTTATTTCTCAACATTCTCAACTCCATGGCCCCCATCAGTAAATAAAAATTAAATCTAAATATGCTTCCTGGATTATCAAATATAGTCTGTCCCTCATGCAGAAAAAGGACACTGCGTGGAAATCCTGACATAAGCGTAAAACTACTGCAAATCTCCAGCTCTACAGGGAACTTTGAAACCTTGCTAAAAAACAAATCTACCTCAACAAAAAATGTTTTACCTCAACCATCAAAAAAAAACCCTCATACCAACCCCCAACATTCTGGTCCATTATCAACAAGATTCTGTACCCTGGCAAACCCCTCAATCCTTTTCCTAACACTTCCTCTATTGAAACCTCCACTCTTCTGAACTCCTTCTTCATTAACTCCATACAGAACTTACTTAAACCCAATGCTAACTCTATCCCTGACACCCCTCCCCTCTTCCCCATTCCACTCCTTTCTCCATTAAACCCATCTCCACTTCAACTATCCGATTGTTTCTCAATAAACGTAAATCCTATTCCCCCTCCACTAACAACCTTCCACCTTTCTATCTTAAGTTAGCATCCTTCTCCATTGCCTACCAAGTTTCCATACTCATCAATTGTTCGATTAAGGAAAGTCTTGTCCCTGCTGTCTGGAAAAAATTCTACATTTTGCCCCTACACAAAGGAGGAAACTCCACTGACCCTTCAAATTTTAGGCCCATCACAATTCTTTCCCCCTCTCTAAAATTCTCTAAATGTGTATATACAGACAGCTCATTTCTTATCTCACCCAAGAGAACCTCCTCACCCCCCACACAACATGGACTTAGACCTCATTATAGCACCACTATTGCTCTTATATCCTTTACTCAAGTAATTTCCTCATCTCTTGATAATAACAAATTAGTCTCTTGCCTGTTGCTCGACCTCTCTAAAGCCTTTGATACTGTATCCCATAAGCTCCTTCTCTCCAAACTAGCGTACCTTAACCTCTGTATCTCCTCTCTCAGCTGGTTCTCTAGTTATCTACCTGATCAGCTGCAGTCTGTTAAATGGCTCTCTTCTACCTCCCCTTTCCTCTCTGTTCAAACTGGAGTGCCACAAGGTTCAATCATTGGGCCCCAATTATTCAAAATCTTTACTAACAACCTCTACCTTTCCTGCCCCCACTCCACTCTGATTCAATATGCTGATGACTCAACTATAATCTCCACATTTGACAATCTTCCTCACCTACTCATCCTCACTCAAGTATCTCTGCATTTAGTTGAAAAATGGCTCTCTACTAATCAAGTACTGCTTAGCCCTAACAAAACTAAACATTTACTCTTCCTGCCTAAATCTCTCCAACATGTCAAAACCTCCTTCTCCATCTCCTCTCTAAATAACACTCCCATCAAAGTTGAATCAGATACCAAACTCCTCGGAGTTTATGTAGATGATGAACTTAAATTTGACATTCACATTAATAATTTTATTTAAAAAACTTGGACTGCTGTACAGGAACAAAAAATTCCTAACTCCAGAATCTAAACTGTCCTTAGCTCAAGCATACCTACTTCTCACCCATCTCTACACCGCCTCATTATTCACCCATCTCCAAAAGAACCTGGCTACCAAGATTGAACACAGCTATAATAAAATAGCTTGATTCACCAGTAATCTCCCTTATTGAACACACCACTGCCTTTCCCTAAAAAAAACTTCACTGGCTTGAACTCCATCTGACCCACTCTGTCCTTCACCATTCCCTTGCTTGTCCATCTCTGACTAGTCTTATCTCCCCCTATTCCATAAGCACAATCTACGTAGCTCTGACCAGCTCCTATTGTGTATCTTCAAACCTAACAAATCCATTGGTAAGATACTTTACAGCCACTCTGTCACCTTTGCCTGGAACAAACTTCCTCTACATATACTCACACTTGAATGGAACAAACTTCCTCTACATATACACACACTTGACAATACCCACAGTTTTAAGATAGCATTAAAGGAATTCCTGCATACCTCTTGGATCTGCTCCTACAATAACCCCTCCTGAACATATTCCCCCTTGCCTCTCTCTCAACTGCTAATGCCCCATTTTCTTTATACCTCAATTACCAAAGTAACTCAAATTTCTGATCTTACTTCCTTCACCACTAACTTCCCCTCCAATCAATCTCCTCCTCAGCTTCTCCTCTGGTTTCTGAGTCCTCTTATTGCATTACAATGCAATAACTGACTTCCTGACTTCTCTTATGTCACAAATTGTTTTAAACCTTTGACATTCATATTTAGTGTAAAATGTTCCCATGATTTACTTATATGTCTTTTCTTTGTATTATGTATTTTTAGTTGCTTTGTATAATGATTAATCACATTTTTCCTTTAATTTTTGTATTAATCACTGTATTGCTAAATTTTGTAATGGAGCTTTTCTCCTCGGGTCTCTGCTGAAAAAGGGCATCTTGCCCAGTCAGACTAACACAGTTAACAAATGTGAAATAAAATAATAATAAAATAAAAAATAAATATTATTCAAGAGTTATCAGAGAAGACAGCAATTGCTTCAGAAGAGATCGTTAGTGATATGGATAAAGTGTATAAAAACTTGACCCAAAAAATGAGATATAGCTAAGAGGTAACAGGAATTATTTAGGATGGGGATAAAGGTTAAAATATTGCAGAAGAAGGTATGCACTGGGCAAGAAGATGAGTTACTGCAGAGTGCTAAGAATAAACCAAGAAAGCATTAGGACAGAATTCATGACTTTAGAGAGGTTGTTGTTGAGTTTTTAAAACAACTGTAGAGTACGGCACTTTGTGCAGTAACTTATAAAGTGTGGAAGCCAAATTTTGAAAGCCTTTGCCACATGAAATAACAGAGATGTTGTAGAGGTATTACAGATGTTTTGGAAATTTTATGACAGTTCTTGTATAAAGCAGATGAATGGGCAAAACAAGAACTGCCATGAATGCGCACATGCTTGATAAACAGGTTGTTATACCAACGTTAGAGGGAGAGTGGGCTCCAGAATTAATAACTAATGGGAAGGGGTGAGATAAGCAAACATCATGGAGCCTTTTAGGAAATATGTAGTGTTACTTTGTGAATCTGGAGGAAAGAAATTGGAAGAAAAAGATCTGAAAGCCTGTAACAATATTTATTTATAACTGGAGTAACTAACATATTGCAAAAAAGCCATGAAGGTTTTATTATCTACAGTGGGTAAAGACACTTCTAGCTTCATTTCAGCAGTAAACCATTTATTTATTTACTTTAATATTTTTAGTTAATGTCAGGAGTAAAGGAATGAGTCACTTGGACCTTTGTTCAGAGTCACATGGCTGGCAAATGAAGGTGGAAGGAACTGAGACCTGTACCTTTGGTCACAGAAAGAGCTCAATAACACTTTGGAATCTTAATCAGCTGTGCTACCAGCTAGGCCAGTGGTTCCCAAACTTTTCCGATTCTCAGCTCCCTTGCTGAATCCAAGTTCTCCCAAGGCCTCCCAGCAGCGGGCATAAAGTGCATATTTTATTTATTTATTTGACATTTGTTTAATGAGGCTGCCCGACTGGACTAGGAGACCTGGGGAGAAAAGCTCAAAAGTACAATAAAAAGACAATTACCAAAAAAAAGTATACATTCTGCTTAACAGCATAACACTGATCTACTATGGTTGAGAGGTAAGTAAATCTAATGGCAACCTTATTAACTTTAAGTTTATAAGAGCAATATTTAAAATCTATCCCTGTTATTTGGCTCTGTCCAGCATACATCTCAACTGTATAGATTGTTGCAGAATGTCCAGATTTTTGCTTCATATTTTTGGTCTTTTTCTCATAAAATTGGTGTTTTGTGGCAAATCACTGGCAGATCATTGAGGATAAGGTCAGAAAATAATGACAGACAGTTGAGCTTCATACTTCATACCCTTCAGAAAATTCATGCTAATGCAAAACCTGCATTTCTATTAATTTTTTTAAGTTTGTGAGAACAGTACTTAAAAGTGTCCCTGTTTTGTGCCTTTGTACCCCCACTATTTTTGGCTTTGGCCAGATTTCTTGATCTAAGAGGGTGAGAGGTATGTGTCCAGTGGTATGGTCCAGACTTACACAGACCTCATTGCTGCTGCTGCCAGGGATCACTCTCACTCTTCACCCCCCCCCCCCAGTGACAAACACACACATACACACTAGGGTTGCCATCTTTTCAAATGCCCAAAGTGGGCCATTTTTGGCACAGACAGATTTTGTAAGCCAAAACATACCCACAGCCAGTACAAAGGTCAGAACTTCACTTTTTTTGCCTAAATAAAAGCTTATTCTTGTAGCATTTTAGTTGCTTATTTCTGTTTCTTATAACATTTAGGTGTTTCAGATACAGAATAATTGTTTTATGCCACTGTTACATAAAATATAGGAAATAATTTTGTCCTAAAATCTCAGGACATTTGCCATTTTTACAAATTTTTGCATACCTCTCAACCAATCAGGGATAAATTTCAACAGAATCAAGGACAAAGCCAGAAAAAATCAGGGACACTCAGGGACACTTTTAAAATATTTGTGCTATTAATTTGAGGCATTCACAGAATCACAGCATATGAATTAATGTACATTTTGTGAGGTAAAAGAAATCTACAACTCTTAATTATTGCCATTATTCATTAAGTTTAATTCACCAACTTTCCTCCAAACATCACCAGTTTTAGGAGGGATTAAGAGGGACAGAGCGAACATTTGAGTCAAAATCAGGGGCATCCCTGAAAATCAAGACAGTTGAGAGGTTTTAAAACTGCAGGACACACTGCTCAAAGAGGGAATGTCCCTCGCAAAGTGGGACAGGTGGTAACCCTAATACAGGACTGTGCAGAGATAGTTGGCGTTTTCAGCCCACATTTAACGCACTGGTTGTCTACGTGCATCTATATTTAATTCACCTTATATTTGTGTCTGTAATAATGACATGTTATGTGCAAAACAAGAAAAAAAGAGGGATAAACATGTTGTAGGCAGAAAATACACAATACATAGATATATAAACTTGAACACGGTATGGAATCCTCAGGCAAGAGAAAGTAAAAATTTTATCTAATTGGACATGGAATTAAATACTAGCTGTCTGAAAGTTTGGAAAAGTCCAGCTTAGTATGTAAAATTAATGCTACCTTTTACTGTTAGGGTTGCCCTCTAAAAAAGATAGTGGGGTTGTGGGAAAGATAGTTGTCATAAGACTAGATCTTTTGAGTAGTGATTTTTGTAACAATAAAGCTACTCTCTCGCTGTCTCTCGCTGTCTCTCTCTCTCTGACTCCATCCCCAGGAGGACTCTTTATAGCTACTTACATCTTACAACATTTCTTCACTTGATACTTATTATTTTCTTGTTTATGTTTTAAGCATTGTTGTTAAAAAAAAATATTTATGGACTGCCACAATCACAAACTCACTGAGTGATTTCTGTGATCGGTGAACTGAAGAAATTACCTAATCACAGTAGCTCTATGGAGCAGCTTGCACTGTGCATACCTTCTACAGTGCCATATAATGCAGGCACTGAACCAGCATAATCCGAAAATGTGAAGTGAAAATGCTGTCTGAAAACCTGACCAGGAAGAAAAAGACAGAATGACTGGGGAAAACTCTAATACGTGCTCACACACACACACACACACACACACACACACACACACACACACACACACACACACACACACACACACACACACACACACACACACACACACACACACACACACACACACACACATTCATACAGGCATTCAGTTACCTGACACCCGGCCCGGTGGTTATTAGTTTATACCCTACTTATTTTTTGTTTGCCTTCTAATGTGATCATTCTCTTTACAGCCTTTCATTTTGTGTCATTGGTTTCATTCCATTACTTCTTGATTTTCTTCCTATAAATATGGTGTAGCTTCCATTCCTGCTTGACACCAATATGCTTCTGATTGACTAAGTTGGATAGGCATACCTGATTTTTTTGTCTACATGTTTCCAAACTGTCACTACATTTGAATCAGGACAGCAGATATGTATGCATTCAAGTGATTGCAGATGTACATGTAATCAAGTTCATGGTGCCTACACCTCCTTCGCTACAACCAATATATAATCTTGGTATATGCTGATTATAATACAGCATCTCATAGTCCAGATGCACTTTCCCTGTTTTCCTGACCAAATCATTCTACATCTTTTTGTGCCATCAATCACCCCAATGCTATAAGATAGAACAGGAAGGAGAAATTGCTTTATAGATTGCATTCTGTTCCTTGATGTCAAGGCTGCTGTTATCTTTAATTTTTTTCTTTCTTATTTTTTCCTTACTCGGTTTTGGTTCACATTGCTTCCTATGTCAATACTTCCTCAATTCACAAATATACATACTCTACCAACTGCTCAACTTCCTTTCCATCACATTCATTTCCCAGACCAAAATATATTTTTGCCGCTGTAGTCTGCTTTCTCACATTTATCAAGACCAAATGACAGCCACACATCACCTGATAAAGGTGGGACCACTTTCATTTGTGCTTTGACCTCCTCAGCTCCTAAACTGTACTGTTTAGACTCAACCTCTAAAAGAAGAAAAGTATTTCGTATTTTAGTTGTCTGTGAATTAAACTGTAATCAGGAGCTACTCTGTTATGTACGTAACTTGATGGGTAACCAGGCATGATCAAAGAGCTGCGGGGGGCATAGAGTCCCACTGTAATATCCCCTATTGCTGTGTACCCACTAGGAAAATTATTTAGTCCTTTAACATGGCTTTGCATCAAAGTGATTAGCCAGTGTTGCATTCTCACTGAAATGTCATTGATGTAGGTTGTATCTCAGATATCTGTTATCACTCCATTAGTCATGAATGTGTGATCCTTTCAAATGACTTTTTGCAATCTTATAAGTGCCATAGTTATACTTTTTCCCTTTCTAGAATTCTCCAGTATAACTTCATACCACAAATGATCCTTCGTTAGATATGACTGTTTTTTGTTAGACTTCCGCTCTGTTGCCATGAATGATTTTTCTTCCAAATGATTAGAAACTCTGTCAGCATAATTTCCAGTATATGATTAATACATCCTTGAAAGTCATAGCTATACCCATTAGTTTGCTGTGCCTCTGTCCAGGACTGGGATTCTGTTTTTTCTTATTGTTCCATTGTTTTAATTTTGCATTGCATATTCACTTTTAAGGAGTAGTAGAATTTTTCCTGTTAATCGGGTTGGTCTCCACGCAGGTATGTATTTTGGTAGTTCATCTTCAGGGATAAACCTATTGTAAAAATTACCATACATTTAGCTTGACATTAGGAACTGCATGCATGGCTGGGCCTTTCCATTCAGGAGCTTCTCTTAATGCACTTTTAATTACTCTGGGTGTTACTTCATCCCAGTTGCTGTCATGTATATTTCTACTCCTTACTGTTTCTTGTACTTTTATCCATTCGTCATCTTTGGTGTGTTAGTGTGTTCAATTCATTGGTGTTCTTGTTCTTCAATTGCTTATATTGTATTTCTAATTTATATTTATATGCATATCTTTAAATGTTTTCAGTCTGTGCTCATTTTTGTGTTTATTATTTGCAACAGGGTACAATAGATCATGGTTTATTCTAATGCCACACATTGATGTTATATCATCAACTTTGGAAGTATGTTTTTTTCCTCTATTCCTTATTCTATACTATTGGAATATTGTCACCTATTCTCTTAATTGCTTCATAGATTTTCTACTCAATACTTACATGGTGGCATTTCAGTTATTCTCAAGCAATCCCTTATTCCCCTTTGTTTTTCCAAGAATTTATTGGTAATTAAACCAACTTCATAATAATATCTCCCATTTTCTTCTGTTATCTCAAATTACTTTATTTTACTCTTGATTACTGTGTGCTTTGTTTTTTGCAAACTACAAACATATTGTGTCTTATTGGCTTTCTGTAATCTATTTCTTTCTTCCATCTTATTATGGCTATCCATCTCCACTACATCAAGCAACTTTTTCCTTATATATCATTCTTATACACTGAGTGCACATTCTTTTTTCTCTGTTTCATGTGGGCATTCTATAGAAAGTTTCCATAGATTTTCCTCTGCAAAATCTCACCTCAGCATCACCAGGCATCATTTGTTACTATTCCGTATGCAATCTCAATGGCCTAACAATCCACAACACTTATGGTGTCACAGTCATGCCTGTTTTATGCTCCTTCCCTTGCTGTGTAACTCTGCCTGAACTTCTGTATTACTTTACTGCTGAAGGCAATAGAGTATCTTCAGGTGGCGAGTGATCAGATGTTTTCTGTTCCAGCTGTTACTCCTTCGTTTGTGAGTAATTTATCCATCCTTGTCTTATCATGCCAGAGTTGCTTTTTGTACAATACATTCTTCATTTTACTGGTAATTCATAACTTCTTTTTCTATTTCATTCACTTCTACATTACTACTCCACTACACTGCATTGTCCACTTACCCAGATCTGGATGCTTTCCCTGGTCTTTTTCACCAAATATCTTTAGTGCTGTGCTTTCTGTATTGATTATTGTTGCTTCTGCCATTGCAAGATAACTGTCTAAGTTGCAAGCTATCTTGCTGGATTAACTTGATCTGTTTGACATTTGGGATAGGGTGTAAATAACAACTATCACCTCATTTCTGTACAGTGTTACATACTTCCATTCAGTCTACACTCCCAAACAAATGGAAGACAGTGTTCATTCCAATGATGTGCATTGGCAGATTTGGCACTTTCTTCACCTAACAAGGTCCTTTAGAAAAGACAGTTGTATGTTTATTTCATGTAATTTGGGACTAGGAAAGGACAAGTCATGTTACAATTGACTATTTACGATAATTCAGTTTTGTTTGATAACAAACAAATGCTCTGTCTCTCAGTAAAACTGCTCTGAAACGTTCTCATAATTTATGTTGCCAAGGTATTTCCATATAGGTGGTATTTTGGTTTTTGGCAGAATTGCAGATGTGTGTCTCTCCTGCTGTTTTTTTTTTTTACCTAATGAGGACATGGTTTATTCATCCTCTGTTAGCAGTAGTTTTGTTTCTCTGAGCTAAGAAATATAGTGAATACACTACAGTACTTTTGTGTTTCGGCCAGAGAGCTGAGTACTTGTGTTCTTTGATTATGAAAAACCACCTTGTTCAGCTGCAAAGGGATGATTATTTATCCAACAGTATTTCCTCTCATGTATTATACTGGTATTCATCATGTCCATTCCCTGACAGAAGCTCAACTATTCACCTCTGTCTACCATCTGACTGATTACCTATTAGGTATTGTCCTTCTGTTCTGATTCATTGTACTAATACTGATTCTGCTTCTACTGGAAAAAAAATCTTTGTAAATATCTGCTGCTGCTATATACATACTTACCATTTGCACTTTACACCATCAATACACACAAACAGTACATAAGCAAGTAGCGAACTGATGCCTCTCCTTCCAGTGAAAAGTAGCTAATTGTCATGTCATAGTCAGCCGTTCTACACATACCACTCAGTTACATTTCATTATGTCTTTGTTTGACCCTGAGCAGAGCAAGGCTATTTTAGTGCCAGTACGTCACAAACACAGTGTCCATCACTTGTGCCATTGGATTACTTATGTTCAGCAGCTCTAGTTCTCACTACATCTGAGCGTGATAACTAAAAATTCCACTCATTGTGTGGTACACAACATTGTCGGTTACTTTGCATTCATAAATGCTCATCTGGGGTGTAGTGATATATATCACACTGACAACTATCTTGTGTCAAAATGTGCAGTTAGGACATGACAAATATTGTGGTTATTATACCCTTGAGTACACATTAATTCCAAATTCCACATAATGTAGCTTATTGGGCTTCAAGCGGTGTCACAGGTTCAAGGCATTACTGACTTCAGTGCATACTGCAGTACATGTAGATGTTTCAGTTAATGAGACCAGTTCATCATTTTCCATTCCTCTGTCATGCAGCTGTCATACAAAGGACAACACTGCTAAGGAGTAAAGTCATTTGATGGTACTGAGGTCGTGCATGTTAGGCCTAGAATCATTATCACAGCTATCAACTGCCTAATCTGTGTCTCTGATCACATCCCTTTACTTGAAGTGCTCTGCTACGATTGTGATTGTGTCAGTGCAATGCACAGCAACACTACTTCATATATTTGATATTAGTATATAACTGACCAACTCCTGCGAATGTGAAGAACAATGTTATCTCTATTGGTCAGGTATTAAGATATATTAACATTGATACATAATGTTGATTGCTCAACGGTTCTGAAAATTGCTAGTACAGCAGGTCAACCATGTCCACCAACTGTGGCAAGACAAATGAGAAGAGAAAGTCAGAAACACTGTCTGCTCAGCTCAGATATGGTTGAAGAAAGCCCTGGATGCTAAGCACAGATGGATGTGTATTGCCATTGGGAGTGAATTTGATCACTGGCTGCCTCTGAAACAGCATTTGCAAGTCAAACTGCATGAGGAAGTGGCTCTGTTCCTGCTTGATATGTAAAGTTTTTGGACTGATTAATCATTGGTATCTTACTTATTACATGTTTAAGTATTGATCTGGTTAGCTTTCATAAGTATTGATGTTGTTAGCTCTCATATCTATTTCTTCAAAGATGAGCTACTTATGGAATGTGGTCCAACAGGTTGTTACAAAGCAGGCTGTACTACTTATCATAGTAAACGCAATGAGTTGTTAATGTGAGAGTGGTTAGTTTCAGTATTAAGCTTAAGATGATGTCCAACAACTTACATTGACTACTGATGAAATGCTTTTATCGGCAATAGAAGAAAGAATTACAGAACATACATGCAACTATTCCAATAAAAGAAAATATCCAACTGTTTTATGATGGACTACAACTATTCCTCATTATGAGACGATCAACTGTTTTTCAAATCACATGTTGCCATTTCTTGCACCTATGCATTTGATCATGGCAATTCCACCCATATCCTGCCAGTCAGTTTGATGTGAAAGGATATCAATGTGCCTGCGCCCATGTGGTAGTACAGTATAGCACACTTATCATTACTGCAACTCAGATGTTAGCCATTTGCCATCTAAGTGAGCCTACAGTAACACACCCAAACATTTGTGAGCAGATTACACTTCTGAGTCATTTAATTCTCCTGTGCGAATAACAGATGTAATATGATCGCTTATAGAAAACTCCATATATACCACACACAAGGCTAGAGTACATTGCAGCTACATGTGCGCATATTATGCTTTGCTTGCTATTGCAAGTTTGTCATTATATGGTTGCAGCCAATTTCTTAGCTGAAGTCTCCTGTGTTATAACACTGAAATGGTGCAAGAACCTAGACCAATGTACTCACAACTACTACACATGTGTAATGTAGAGTACAGTTGAAGTGCCTTCCCTACCCCCAAGTGCAGCTCTTGGTACTGGACACTATAAGCTAAGTACTTACATTTGCAAAGGACCAAATAATGTGCAAATTACATAGCGTAAATAAAGATTTATCAGTATGATGTCTGGCTGAAAGATAAATGGATTATGTATGCTGATGTTCAAAATATGCAGCACGCATCATTTCTATAAAGTAAGGAAGGCAATGCAAACTAGGCCATACTATGGCATGTTAACAGTCATTTATACCTACATTGAATCAAAAGATTATTGAAGTGATATGAAGTGCAGTCAGTCAATTTTATAATGCCAGCATATCAGCTTGATTGCAGGTATACCAACCAATGTTACCAGTTATCCAAGGATCCAGTTGCCACCTCTTCAGTCCACACCAATGTCAACCAAAGCAAATACCTCCAGTACAATAACTGCTCCAAGTATATTTTGAGACAGCAGCAGGTAAACTTACATGACCAGTCCTCACATGTCCACTAGTGTGCACGCTTAGCCAGTCTCCTATCTGTAGATGAAACATGCAGGCTCAACTTGGAAATGCCATGCTGATTGTTATCCAGACTTGACTTTTCAGGCACATGATAGAAGGTGACAATGACAACATGTCAGATGTAGTTCCACTCAAAGACGTTAGAGGCAGCAGTGATGTGCGACATCCTGACCTGTATGACATCCATTCCAGCGCACCTGTGGCAGTCACGACAGCAACAACAAGGTAAGTCAATTGCATTACATTGTGAATGGCAGCATCTAATTACCAACAATCCAATACTGTAATGAATGCACCTCTTTTAGTCCACATACAGCACACCAGATGTCATCATTCATCAAAGAACTAATCACCGAGAGGGATACACAATGGGTGTGAGCTCATCGTTAAGTGATGAGTCTCTCGAACGGTATTAACTCTACTGATGGTGGATCACCAAGTGTCTCAGTTTACATCTACCTAATTGTGTTTCACTTTGTCTCTCCCTTTGTGTTATGTTGCTGTTCTACAGTGTCCTCTGGCATCACTTGTGAACAGCTCTTTTGGTCAGTGTGGATCCTGAAGACAGAATGCAAGACAGTGATAGTGAATCTGTTGTGCTCAACACAGCAAGAGAGCCTAAGGAAGGAGAAAGGTCACCTAGTATATCACCACTGTCAACTGACTGGGAATACAGTGCAGAATCACTTTCAAAGGAAACTGTTCTGGTGTTTAAGAAAACTCTCCTCCAACTAGCAGAGAAGTGTACGATACAGTGATGTGATATATGTTGAGAAGGTGTGTCACTGTCATATAAAATGAAACTATTAGGCATCAGTCTAGCATGAGTTGGTAACATAGGGCTAACATGCATGACATATTCTGGTGTAGTAGTTGACACGATAAGTAACTAACAACACTGTCTTTCTTTTAGGTGTGCTGCAGTGGTCATGTAGCTTACCAGTGGTCAAGTCAGCAGACAGTACAGAAGGGTCTAAATGCAGGGAATCTTATGTTAGCAGCAGCAATCCTCCTGAGAGGAAACAATTATGCTGAGATTGCACTGTTGGCAAAGTGTCTTGGTATAGCATTCGTCCACAAAACTACTTATTCCCATTTACAGCGAAGGTATATAGTGCCGGTTGTGTGTGTCTGTTGAAATGACATGGTTAACCAGATGTCTTTGGCTTGTGAACACAAGACAATGATAATTATCGGTGAGTACAGCATTCATGTTTTAGGTTATCTATGTGCAATGTAGCCATGCTAGCTGTTGTCATTCCAGAATCGTAGGTGCTTTTGTTCATGTTTGTAGGTGATGGACATATGGATAGTCCTGGGCACTCTGCACAGTAGTGCATATATACATGCATGGATGAGAAAACCAAAAAGATTCTGCTTGTGCACATGGTTGACAACAGAGAGACAGATTTGAGTTCACCAAGAATGGAGAAATGGTCTTTGAAATGTGCATGCAAAGTCTTCAAGAATACCATGTCAATATAGATGAGGTAGTGACCGATGCACATCCACAGATTGCCAAATTGATGAGTAAAACTTCTGTCTGTATGCTCCTCAGCATGTACATTCATTGTGACAACACAATGTTCAATGAATGTTTTTCCTTTACAGGGACCAGCTATGCATCGATCAAGGATTTGTTTGATATGTGGCATGGAGCAAAGAATCTTTGTAAATGAATTAATAAGGTAACATTACTAAACCAACTCTTGATGTTTCTATGTTTAATTGTTCAAATACACTTGTAGTTCCGATATGTGAAAAGACAGATTAAAGACTGATGTTGGTTCCAGCCAAAGGAGTGCATAATGCTGAAAAGTCCAGCACTTATTTACACATACTTGTGTGTGCATAGAAAATGTCTCATAACATATGACTCCGACCTAGATACATTTTTTCAGAATGCCAGGACTGATGAGTTCCTCCATTATGATTTCAGGCATGTTTATTACCTTTGTGAGAATGTAGTTCCATACTAAATTTTGAAAATTCGATTGAAATTAAAAAACTGGTAACTACTAGGCAACCTTATAGGGCTGACATAAGAATGAAAGCTTGGTTTGCGTGCATCTCTGATGTCTATTGTGAAGTAAGAACATTCCTTGACATATGAACCACATTGATTGGGGAAGTGGGACCAAATTATGGTATGTAGAAGTTACACTTCATGAAAATTTTTTGGCATATGTTAACCTTTACATTGTGTGATTATCAGCTGAGTAAGAGAGAGGCCAATGCAGAGTACACACTCCAACCACAGTGTTTCACTTATTCTCAGGGTGGGTGGAAACTGAGCTGTATAAGTAATGCTGATACTGCATCATTCTTGAATATGATATCTCAGATGACTTAGCTGACAGCAACATACTTTGAACGTACCTTAACTGTATGAGCTGTAATGATCACTCTTGCAGTCGATGTTCTGTCCCTACTTGAAAATATTTGTCATGTTGCGATTTTTCATTATACCATGGTGTGGGACTTTATTTTTGGTTATTACAAGCATTGTCCTTTCAGGGCTCTTAATCCCACTGTCTGGGTGGAGCTAAGCTGTGGAATGGCTGTGTGCCACAACTTGTCTTTTAGACAGCTCAAAGCAAGCTGCCTGACAGTGTTGGCACATGGTAATTTTGCTGTAGCTTTAGCAGCTGGCCATCTCTTATGCACTTGACCGCATATGACCCATATCTCTAAGGCTAATATATTACTATACATGATCTTGTATCTTAGTTCAGCATACAGGTTTTTCGCATTGACCAGCATAATTTTCCTGTAGCTCTTCTGTCCACAGCAAAGAATACTACAAAATCACATAAGTATTACTGTTGCATTGTCTGCACTTACGAAACAGGGAGAGCGGGAGAGGCGGAGTCGTACAGTAGTCTAAGTAGAATTTCAGTTTTTATAAACATAGATATACAGAAGCTTGGTTTCAGTTTTTTTTAGATTTTAACAAATGACAGAAGGATAATTACTCATGTGACAGTGCCCTAGTTAGGCCTTTGCAGTCACAGGTCATGATGCTGTAACACTGTAAAAAGTGGAATATATCAGAAGAGAGCGGTTACACTTTTGGTAGCGGTGCTGGAGTTCAGGGGGGTACCAAGCAGAGCAAATGGAGTCTTGCAATGAAACCATTGTCCCAAAATTGTCACCTGCGTATCTTCTCTTCCAAATACAAAATCAATTAGACAGACATGCCTTGACTGGCAAACCAAGGGTAAGATGCATTTTTTTTTAATGCAGAGCCCAAGTCGGTGCTTTGTTTTAAGTCATAAGTTGTAGCACTGTGTTGTGCAACAAGGAGCATGGCAGTTGTTTAGGGGATATTTATGGAGTTTGTTGCTGGTTAGCTATTGCTAGTCAACACAAGTCCATGTGGTCAGGATTTATTTGAATGGAAAACATAGGTCTGCACAGAAATATTCATCAGTATGATCTCTACACATACCTTAGCCTTTCCTGTATCCACTGTTTTGCATGCTATAGATTACAGAAAATCTTGTTAATGGAAATAGGATCAAAGGTCTTATCATGCCTGTGCACATTTTTAGAAAAACATGGTTAAAAAGGGGTCTAACTATTTATTTTCTGGTATTAACCAACAGGCTGGTCAACAGCTTGCCTGCAGAATTTTGTGCCAGTGGACCAAGCAAATAGTCAATCACTTCTGGCGCTGCATTGTCAGGACTCTTGTGATCTGGAATATTTCATGCTATGGAAATGTATCAAGTTAGTTGCATTGTAAATGTATATGGTGTAGTATAAGTAATGACAACAGGTTATTCTTTCTGTTGTAACCACAGGTACATTGGAGTAGTGTTTTATACCATGTTGAAAACCAACATGAGTGGGGTAGAGAGACAAATGCTGAAGAACCGATGGGCCAGTGTGAACATAACTGTCTGGAGGCAGACCATACTGTTCCATGGTTAGAGCCCGGAAGCCCCACACATGAAAAGTAAAGGGACATTCTTCTGGATGTCAAATTAGTGGAGAAAGCAAAGCATTACTTGAGCTACAGGTAAAGACCTTGTGTTTAGGTGTACAGAGTATTACACATTCAAGTACACGTCAACATTAATATTATGATTTCTTACTTGTTATGGTCTTTTCCTTTGTGTAGAGCAACTGTGAAATTAGAACAGTTTCATCAACTCATATTAAAGTATGCATCTAAACGACAGGCCTGTACATTTCCTGCTTATTATGTTCAGAATTTTCCAGCTGCTATAGACCACAACAACCACCATGGTTGCCCCTACCAATGTGAAAAGGAAGGCAGAATAGTGTAAGAACATTGTTGATATAATTTAGGATCGCATATGCTACCACATACATATGTCAGGACATGATATTATTGGGTATACAGTTACATTGGGGAATAGGAAAAAATTAACTGAAGTGGAAACTAAGTCAACCTTTGTGGCTTTGAAACTACAAATGGATATAATTGGCATTCTGTGGCATCACTCTGTCACTCTGTTTTTGAAGTGCATATAACCTAAGCAACATAACATAAAGTATTCAATTCCTGCTTTTTTTTTTTTTTTGGTAACAAGAAACATCTTTATTAAACCCTCACTTACAACATAGACAATCATACCTGTGTAGAAATGTAAACAAACCACATCAACACAATCCTACCTGCAAGCATTTTGCATCACAAAACAATACTGACACACTCCAAATTGCATACTTTATACATCACTTATAATCTACCTAATCTTTTTCAGTCAATCCTCCCTTGTATGTCATGTTCACACAGTTCACATTTTTTCAGATGTATTTTGCTCCTACCCTTTTAAACATATCTCCGTTCCAGTTGTGTTCTCTGTTGCTATATTCACTACTTCTAGTACTGTTTGTTTAGAATTTGCTTTCCATTTTCTAGTAATAACTTTTTTTGGCAGCCACCATAATTAGAGACAGCAAAGCCTTACCATGTCTGGGCAATTCTGATTATGTATCATAAATCCTAGCTGGTTGTCAGACCAATCTGGCCAGCCAGCATCTCCGACAGTGCATCCAAAATTCTGCCAAATTTGAGTAGTAATATGAGATGCTCACTGCTGTAGAGAACACTAATAGAAGAGTATTTTGGAGACTAATTTAGACACTGTGGCACTGTTGACTTTGACTGACTGGTAGTTGAACCATTTACTGACTTTCAGTAATGTTTTTCCTTTGGGTTGCGTAACAGCATTAATTTTTCGGTAAGGCTGTGCAGATTGCTGTCAATAACAGGGGCCTGGCTGTTGATGCACCTCAACATTCATGGCTGTGTTTTGTTAAATGTTAAGTGTTTCATTTCTGCATATGTTGTACACTTTTACTGAAGTGTATCAGAATATGTATTCTCAGCCAACTGTTTTTCAGCTGAAATGCAAAGGTTTTTGGATATTTGCACAAAGGACCCTTATTTTGCCTGTTTGTCTCAGTTCCTGCTTTATACAACTTTCTTAGTGGTGTTTCAATGGCCTGCCCAAGTCAGAGGTAGGGGGACTGATTCTGGATGAAAGTAACCTTCCCATCCTTCAAACTGAGCTGAAAACCTTATTGTGCATCTGCATTATATCAATTAAAATAATTAGTTCTTGTGTCAGGTTAGGTGGAAACAATATGTTTTCCTTCAGTAGACAGAAAGTACCTAATTTCACACACATGCATGTATACAAACACACACACATTTATATATGTGTATAAATGTGTGTGTACATATACATTCATATATATATATATATATATATATATGTGTGTGTGTGTGTGTGTGTGTGTGTGTGCGTGTGTGTGTAACGTATATATTATTTTTATATATGTATGTATATATTATTCTCTATCTTCAACATTAGAGTTTTGTTTGAGAAATATTTGAGTATAGTGCTCAGTACATGTTGCACAAAATATATCAATTTGAAGCCTCCTTTCAGCCCTAGAAAACAGATGATAAAAAGTTGGTCAAAACTACATTTAAATGTGAGCCACATTTAAGAATGATCAAATTATCTGTGTTTTGATCCCAGTGATCACTAGTACTAATATATAATTACCATCCATGCAATGGCCAAGGACAATCTCTAACCAAATGGGCTTGTTTTTTTTTTAGCCAAAATTTCGGTCAAGATGGCAGACATAAGTTGATCAGAAGTGACAGACCATCCAGTACTTGCCTATTTAACCTCTAATAGTGCAGCCGTGATTCTGGGATTCTGGGCCTTACTCCATCCTTTGTTTTTATTATTTTTCATACCATTTATGAATGAATATTTTTATATTAGAAAGAGGGAGTGTTTCTTTATTATTATATATTTTTTTCATTATTTTTTTGTTTGTTTTTTTGGAATCGGATGCAGTGGACTAGACATGACATGGTGGCTTTTAGTTATCACTAGTGTTAGCACAGGATTTTGGATCTTAATAATGTAGTCTCCAATGAGATCTGGTAAACATGTGGCATTGCAGGAAGAAAATGGATGTAGGTGAAATGTCTGAATACTTGCAGATACGTGTCATGGGGGAATAGATTGAAGTTACATAGGTTAACCAGGTTCTGGTTATCTTGCATGGTGCTGATTATTTTATATCATAACTGTAGTCTGTTTCACACCAGAATACAATGTCTTACAATACTGGTGTAGGACTGTATATCCACCATGGAATGTATAGTGATGCAAAAACTTTTATTCTGGGAAATTAGTTGTATACATATGTCAAATAAGCCTCTCATGCTGACAGTTTGGCCTTCACCACATTCAAGGGTTCTTTCCTATAATTTTGTGATAATCTCATGAGTGCTGCTATTCATAGTACAATCAGATGTGGAGCACACAGTGAATGGGCTATAATTGTGGTGCAGGGTGGTTATTTGTCTGGGTATGAAATTAAATTAGCCTCATTTGGGTCTAGTTAAATGCATATTTAAACTTTGAACTCTGCTGCAGGAGTGACTGAAGTTTGAATATGGGACTGCATGGTTGTGTGAAACAAACTGGAATTCATCATTTACTTCATTATTGAACTATATGGGTCAAATTCATTGTGAGATATGTGTTCAAGGAGGAGTGTGCGAATGCTTGATGATAACGGCGGCTATCTCTGATAGCAAACAGGCTGTCTCGTGGTCATTGGTCTGTCCTTGTGTGTCAAATTTGTTTTCAGAAAAACACTAAAATGACAAGTGCAATATTGTTTGAGTGAAACCTCCAAGGTTTTCAAAGTGCTTATTAACTATGGTTCACTTCGGCCATCAGTGGTGATGATAAATGACTGGGGGTTTCACAGTGCATATATCTCTAAGTTATTAATTTTTTTTTCTGGCTGTCAATTAAGTGGAAGTCAATGACATAGTAAGGACTGTGTAGTCCTGCTTCCAGAATGACACCATGAAAAAGTATGACAGAGTAAACATGGTTTTCTTAATGTCTTTCACAAGTGTTGCGGTGGTTGAGCAGCTCAGCAGTTACCTAACTGGAAATGGAAGGTGATGACATGCCATGGTTAACATTGGATCAGGTGGCCATATTACAAAATCACTTCTAATTCTGTTTTTTGAAGGGAGAAAGAGGAAGTACACAGTGCATAGGGAGTGATCATGATGCCTTTTAAATGGTTGAGACTGATAATAAAGTTAGTACTAGCACATATGAGCACTCTCTGACTTTAGAGTAATGCACTGCGTATTGATATTTACAGAATCAGAATCCTTGAGCGATATGGGGATGTTCTGTGAAAAGGAACTGTTAAGAAGTAGCCGTGCAGCAATACTTCATATTCTTATTAGTGTCCCTGTTTGGCATAATCAAACCTAAATGCAGTTGAATTTATTTAAGCGTGTCTGAGTGGTTATTGAAATTTGGTTGAGAAATGAGTGCAGCCTGACAGAGATTAAAGATTGTTTTGTTTTGTCCAATATAACTCTTGTCATGCAATCAAGTAGAAACTGGATGTTGGTTAACGAATTACAAGTCAACTTTTGCTAATAACATGTCACGGTATTGTGCTTTCCACCTGTATTATGTTTTTAGAGTAAACAGCTATAGAAAAGAAGAACAATGCAAATGCACCTGCACAGACCCAGAGCACTTGTCTGAACAGAGTGGGAGGTGGACGCCCTACAGTTTCACATAGACAGAGAAATGAAGACTATGAAAATATGAGAATGACTATTCACAGACAACAACAGTAAGCTAATGGCATGAACCAACAAGGACAACAGGATTGTCAGAGTTTACAGGTGCACTTTCACCAAAGGGAGAGATTGACACTGAAATTATCCAACAATTGGTTATGGAATGTGCTGTGTACCAGCGTTGCATGGCTAGAATAAGTCATATCAGATCCACCCTCACTCATATCCATTACTAACTAATGCATGCTGAATTGATGTCAGTACTATATGAAGCCCAGTAGGGTGTGTGCTTGAGTGTAATGCAAAATTTAGGGTGCTGAGGTGCTTCATTCCACAGCTGTGTGTGTGTGTGTGTGTGTGTGTGTGTGTGTGTGTGTGTGTGTGTGTGTGTGTGTGTGTGTGTGTGTGTGTATTGAGTGGATTCTGTGGATTCAACTATTTGAAATGGATTTAGAACAGTAGTGGTGACAAGTACTGGGAGGACAATCACATAGAATACAGTACTCCCCATTAATTGTGATGGACTGAGATCTTTCCTACGGTATCTTGTTTCTTGATTATATATAAGTATGACTGATTTAGTGCAGTCTACAGTTTGTTGGTTCATTCTTCCTGTAGGTAATGTAAGTCTCTTTTAGGAATCTTTAACAAAAGAATGAAGCTTACAATGCATACTGAATGACTAAGGCAAGAGCTGAATTGAGTACCTGATGAATCTGGGCATCTTGAGGCAATGCAGCAATTGCCTCATGTACACAGACAACCCTCTCCTCCTACTACCCAACACTACAACCTGTGAGAGATGCACTTATATAGCCAAACTGGAAGCAAAGCTCTCTTCACCCAAGACTGGACTAGACAGTCAAGAGGAGAGGGTAAACACTTGCACCACACCACACTCAACACATAGTCCCTCAAAACCTACACCATCAAAACACACACATAGAAACACAAAACACACACCTACATTCACGGAGGCTCTCAATAAAAACCTGCCCAAGCATCAGGGACATCCAAAGCATAAACGCAAGCAAACTCCACCCCCCAACACAACCCAAATGACACATAGCCCACAAACTCAGTGTGCCACTCAACCACAGCCCATAAGGCATAACAACGTACCCAACACTCTAGTCATAGGTGACTGTATAGTCAGGCACACTGATGTTCCACTCACTAGACTAAACAAGGAGAAAGTTACTGTCAGCTGCCTGTCAGGTGCCAGGATCCGCCACATAACGCATGCACTCAGGTCACTCCACAATAAGTACAAATATGACACTGTCATTGTCCATGTTGGTGTAAATGACCTGAGACGTACCTCCCTGGACTACATGAAAAGAGACATGGAGGAGCTCTCCAATCTTGTATCCCAGGCAGGTATGACCCTAACCCTGAGTAGCATCCTGCCATCACCCAGAATGATACCACAGTACAAGGACAAAATGATTGACTTCAACAATTGGCTAAGCTTCTGGTGTCATTCTAAGGGTATCCAGTATTTGTCTGCCTGGGATGACATGATCGACAGTCCACGATGCTTTGCCAGAGATGGCCTGCACCTGTCACCCTTAGGATTCCAGATACTGGCTAAGACTCTTGCCACCCCTATAGTGCCTTTTTTAGGCAATGTTCAAATTACAAATTCACCACCGTAACAGGTACAAGCAAGCAAAAATCTGAGGGTAATGCTACTCAATGCTAGAAGTCTAAACCTCAAAATGCACTCACTCGAGGCACTCCTTAAAATGGAGAACATTGACATCTGTGCAGTGACAGAGACCTGGTTCAAAGCTCCAGAGAGCACCCCTGCATTACCAGGCTTCAATTTGTACCACACCTTTCGGCCACCTAACCCAGAAAGAAGCACTAAAGGCAGAGGCATGTCCATATTCATTAAGGATATCCACACCTCCAGGCTAGTTGCACAGCATAATGCATCCGAGATTATCCAAGTGCAACTAACTCTGGGCAAGACCGCAATCCAACCCAACACCCTAATAATGGGTGATTTCAACTACCCCACCATTAACTGGGAAAACTACTCATGTACCAACTCTTTTGCTCAACGTTTTCTAGAATTCATAAATTCCAACGCCTTGGATCAACTTATTCACACCCCCACCAGGGGCAGCAATATCCTAGACCTGGTCATTACCAACATGGGAAACCGGTGTTCCACAACAGAGGTCAATTCCTCGTTGGTCAGATCGAACCACAAGCTTATCAGCCTAGACATCCACATCCCACCCCCAGCCCCAATTAGGGAAACCATCGTAAAAAACTTCTCAAAAGCCAACTTCACACTTCTTAAGAGAGAAGTGGCAAACTTCATGACACCCATGCAGACAGACAATAGAGGTATGACTGCCGTATCCTACACAAATGCACTTTATAAGCACTTACACGAGTGCATGGATCATGCTATCCCTAATAGAACCAAGATGTTATCCTCCAAAAAAAGGAAGCCAATCTGGTGGTCCTCTGTCATAAACAAACTCTACAACAGAAGTAAGAAACTGTTGCAAAAAAGAGTAAAATCCCATGACTGGAGAAACTCCCTAGTCAGCCTCAGTAAGAAGCTGAGATCCCTCATAAAATCCTCCAAAGCTAGTTATGAAAACAAAATTGCCACCGACTCTAAAGACAACCACAAAGCATTCTATAGCTATGTCAAGAATCTCAATGGCAACACTCAGATTTGCTCTGAGTTACAGCACAATGGCACTGAATATACAGAGCCAACATCCTGGCAGATAGATTCAGTGCTAACTTTACCCCCCTGTCATCCCCTAAAGGGCCCATCTCTATACCAGAAGAATACAAAGTACCTGTAATCACAGCTGCACAAGTAAAAAACATACTATCCAAAGCCAAGAACACAGCATCCATGGGACCTGACAACATCCCAGGCTGTGTTTTACATGAACTACAGAATGAACTGGCACCCCACCTAAGTGCCATATTCAATCATAGCCTCACCTCAGGCTATGTGCCCACTGAATGGCGCACAGTGACAGTTATCCCACTACACAAAGGGGGAGCCACCACAGACCCTGGAAACTACCGCCCCATTAGCCTAACAAGCCTGGTCTGTAAGGCTATGGAACGTATCATCATGGAACTTATAAACAATGACATCGGTAATCTCCAAACTCAGGACCCCACCCAGTTCGGGTTTGTAAAAGGCAGATCATGTCTCCTAAAGCTGATAGACTTCTTTGAAGCAGTCGCCAAAGCCGCAGATGAGGGTAAGGTGGTTCACACAGTCTATCTAGATTTCGCCAAGGCTTTCGACACCATCCCCCA
Organism: Protopterus annectens; assembly: GCF_019279795.1. Lineage (NCBI taxonomy): Eukaryota > Metazoa > Chordata > Ceratodontiformes > Protopteridae > Protopterus > Protopterus annectens. Next base: position 1,230,331,858 of record NC_056727.1, on the reverse strand, counting down.
CTCTGGAATTATAGATAAACTCACTAAACTAGGTATAAATCCCTATGTCACAAGATGGGTTGCCAACTGGCTCACTGACAGAACCCACACTGTGAAAGTAGCAGACTCCAAATCCAACTTCAGACCAGTGACAAGTGGAGTACCACAGGGTTCAGTCCTGGGTCCTCTCCTGTTTGGTATCTACTTCTCTGAAGTACAGGCCAACACAGAAGGTCTTTGGCTAATGAAGTTCGCAGATGACTGCAAACTAGGAGCCATAATCAAAACTCCTAAAGATGTGGACATCCTACAAAAGGGCCTTGCTGAGACAGATGCCTGGTGTCAAAGCCATGGCCTCAAGCTCAATGCCAAAAAGTGCATTGTCATCCCTTTTGGTAAAAACTCAGTACCCATGAACTACCAAATAGGCGGTAGTCTACTTAACACTGAAAGTGTGATAAGAGACCTTGGGACACAGGTGGACAGTAGACTCTCCTTTGATAATCACATTGCCACAGTAGTCAGGAAATTCTTCTACGTGGCACACCTCATCACAAAAGGTTTCTCATCCAGGAAAAAAGAGGTCATTGTTCCCCTCTACTCATCACTCATTAGACCCATTATAGAGTACAATGCCCCTTTTGGTATGTACCTCACAAGACATCTACAACAACTGGAAAGGCCACAGAAATACCTCACAAAGAGGATTACTGGCCTCAAACAGATGCCCTATGCAGACCGTCTCAAAAAACTGCAGCTTTACTCTGTTGCATATCGCCTACTCAGAGGCGATCTCTGTCTAACACACAAAGCTATGTCAAACCCAGAGCTTTTAGACATGCTTCACTTAAAGAAATCCCAATCCCTACGAGCTACACGGTCTAGGGACCTAAACCTTGTCACCACAATAAACAGAACATGCTGGAGGGATAGATTCCTGTCCCAGAGACTTCCCATACTCTGGAACAAACTATCTATCTATATCAAACAAAGCTCCTCATTAGTGCTCTTAAAGAAAAATCTTGATGATTGGATGGGAGATAGGAAATTCACCCCGGGGATCACTTCTGTGGCTCTGCTCGACAGTGGGACAGGAAAATAATTTTCTTGGGTGGTGAAAGCCAGGGTACTTTCGGCTAGGCTTATATAGGCCCTAGGGCCAATAGCCTAGTACCTACCTATGAACCTATGTCTGATGATTATACTACATATACCTTGCCTACAGATTCTTAGGTGATTACTAGGCCAATGACACAAACAGAGCTTTATAAGCAGAACAATGGTGCAAAAATGCGTTTCGCACCCTACAGCCATTTGAAGCCATACATCGTAGCCTCAAGAATTTAATTGTAGCCAGTTTAAATTACTGATATATTAACGCATATTAATATATTTCACTGATTTCATTTTCTCTCTCTCTCTCTATATATATATATATATATATATATATATATATATATATATATATATATATACACACACACACAAATATATATATATATATATATATATATATATATATATATATATATATATAGCCAGATATATGTATATCATTTTTCGTGAAGCATTGAAACAGGCACTTGAATACTGTAGCAGTTAGATCATGCACTGTTGCATTACTACATAACAAATTGTCATTAGATGTAGTGGAAACTAATGGAATTTTTATTTTTTTTAGGAGATAAGTAAAGTGGTACTTCATCAGAGTGTGCTACATGTTTCTGACACATATAGGAGAGTAATTTTTTAGAATACTAGTGGACACGGATGAAAATCTTTGCTATTGGCACTCTGCCTATTGACAGTTTACTGTCTGGTGTTATGTATGACTTGGAATTAGAGTACGACGAGTGATTCCTAGTTGTTGTGCCTGGCGCATTCGGGACCGTTGTCCCAATGCATTAGGCCAGTATACTAGTTTTGTACCACATCAAAGGACTGCTTATGATTAGTAAAATGATGTAAGCCTTAAAGTGTTATTATTGGTATAGAAAATCATTCTTGACTTGCATGTGTGAAAATGGTTGTGGTTTTATAATAAAAAGAGAATTTGCATAAACACTGAACTTTACGTGTATTTGTCAATTTGCTTGAAATGCACTATCAATAAGTAGTTCCCATATGGCAACTGTATAATGATGGCAATGAATGGTCTGATTTTACTAGTTGGCAGGAAAATAATTATTTACTGATGAAACGGTGGTTGTAGACAGATGAATTTATGTCAGATCAGTGTTTGTGAGATGAAACTCTCTGGGAAAGAAATGACTGGTATTAGGTTCATAGGTTCATACTAGGCTATCTGCCCTAGGGCATTTATAAGCCTAGCCAGAGTGTGTTTCGCTTTCGCCACCCATTTTAAATTAATTTTGCTATGCCCTTTTTCGAGGTTAGTATACTGTGCCTCTGTCTAACAGTGACACAGAAGTGATACCCGGGGTAAACCTACGATCTCCCATCCACTCATCAAAATTCCTCTTGAAGATAGTCAATGAGGGACTCTGCCTAACCTGGACTGGGATTTTATTCCAGAGTGAAGGGAGCCTCTGGGTTATGAATCTGTCCCTCCAGCATGTCCTATTTATTTCAGTGCTGAGGTTCAAGTCTCTTGAGCGCGTAGCTCGATGGGGTTTGGATTTTCTGAGGTGCAGCATGTCCATTAATTCCAGGTTGGACATGGCTTTATACGTCAGGCACAGATTGCCTCTGAGCAGGCAGTATGCCACTGAGTAGAGCTGGAGTTTCTTTAACCGGGCAGCATATGGCATCTGCTTGAGCCCTTTGATCCTCTTGGTGAGGTACTTTTGGGGTCTTTCCAGTTGCTGCAGGTGTCTGGTAAGGTACATCCCAAAAGGGGCATTGTACTCAATTATGGGCCTGATGAGGGATGAGTAAAGAAGCACGATGACCTCCCCTGATCTAGATGTGAATCCCTTCATGATTAGGTGGGCTATATAAAATGTTTTTCTAACCACTTTGGCCACGTGGTTGTCAAATGAGAGATTGCTATCAACTTGGGTCCCCAGGTCCCTAATTACTTCTTCTGTACTTAATGGATTACCACCTATGTGGTAATTTGTGGGCACTTTGTTTTTGCCAAAGGGGATGACTATACACTTTTTGGCGTTTAGCTTGAGGCCATGGCTCTGGCACCAGTTGTCTGTTTCTATGAGGCCCTTTTGGAGGATGCTTGTGTCGGCTGGAGAGTCGATTATGGTGCCCAGGTTGCAGTCATCTGTGAACTTGGTCAGCCACAGTCCTTCTGTGTTGGCCTGTAACTCCGAGAAATATATACGGAATAAGAGAGGTCCCAGGACTGAGCCTTGTGGGACACCACTTGTAACTGGTTTGGAGTCTGACATGGCTCCAGCAATTCTAACCATGTGGGTTCTGTCCTTGAGCCAGTTTGCAACCCATCTAGTGACATAGGGGTTTATATTTAAGCTGGTGAGCTTATCTATAATGCCTGAGTGGGGTATTGTATCGAAGGCTTTTGCAAGGTCCAGGTAGGCTGTGTGGACCACCTTCCCCTCGTCAATGGCCTTGGTGACTGTTTCAAAGAAATCAACCAGGTTTAAGAGGCAGGATCTGCCCTTAACAAAGCCGAACTGGGTAGGATCCAGTGTCTGTAGGTCCCCAGTATCTTTATTTATGAGGTCCATGATGATCCTTTCCATAGCTTTGCAGACCAAGCTAGTCAGGCTTATGGGGCGATAGTTTCCAGGATCCGCTGAGGCACCACCTTTGTGGAGAGGGACCACTGTTGCTGTACACCACTCTTTGGGTACATATCCTGTAGTAAGGTTGAGATTGAACAGTAGTTTTATGTTTGGGTTTAGCTCTTCTTGGAGTTCATGTAGGATGCAGCCTGGGACACCGTCTGGTCCCATTGATGCTGTGTTTTTTGCTTTGGAGAGGGCGGCTCTTACCTGAGCATCTGAGATGTCAGGGGGCAGCACTCTGCTGGGATAGATATTTGCCCTTTTGGTGGGGAGGGGGGGGGTTTGCGCTGAACCTGTCAGCTAGGATGTTGGCAATGTTTGTTGGTTCGATGTATTTTTTGTCATTTTGGACTAATTCTGAGCATATCTGGGAATTCCCACCCAGGTTCCTAACATAACTAAAGCCTTGTGATTATCCTTAGTGTCCTGTGCAATTTTTCTCTCGAAGCTGGCCTTAGACGATTTTATGAGTGCCCGTAGTTTTTTGCTAATACTGATCAGAGATGCCTTCCCGTTTTGGTATTTTGCTCTATCATGTTGTAGCTTCCTCCTTCTTTTGTAGTATTGTGATCATACTAACAAAATTGTGTTGACGGAGGGCACAGTTATGTCGAGGATATGTAGTGCTATGTGTCCATGTAATAAAGCATAAACATTTGTACATTACATACAGTTTGGTAATAGTACTTGACCTACAGCTGACTATCTGCACACACGTGTAAACAAACTGTGCAATGTGTGCCCACATGTAATAATGACCAATAGTTGTTGAACAGTTGGCATAGTAACATTGTGCACTTTGCAAACAGTTGATGTATGTAGCACTCACAACATGTAAATAAGGTACAATATATCAGAATTGAATGACAGGGATGGAACACCCAACGAGTGTCATGAACTGCGTTTCATGTGAGACACAATAGAATGCTCCGTTAATACTGTGATAGTGTACATATAGAGCATTGGCTATGGTGTATGTTATAAGTAATAGCAACCCTACAGATTCACAAGGTTGAAAATTAATGTGTATGTAAAATAAGTGTGCATATAGCAGTGAAACAACACGAGTGAGAAATAGCAAACATAACAATTTGTGGGTTCACATGCTTTTGGGGGCACAGACAGTACTAGTAGAAATGGGAAATGTATGAGATGACAAGTAACACAGATAAATGAAATAAAGGATCAGTAATGGTCTGCAGTTTATGCGGTCATAGTTTCATGTCATAACGCAGCACAAGATGTAAAATAATCATGGATGACGAGAGAGGGTCACTGGTGGATCTAAGAGATGCAGTTAAAAATAGCATGTGCTCAAGATGCTAAAACATTTGATATGGGGAGATGTTAAGTGCAATTATGAATTAAGCCAGTGCCAAGTGTTTTCCATGTCTTGGATTTCAACTTTACTGTTACGACTCAAAATCAGTACATCCCTCTCTTTCTTGCTAATGGCAAACCCAGGCCTCTTCCTATTTTTTTTAACAGACTCGTTAGTCAGTCATAAATCCCAAAAATTAGGTTGCCATACTTCATTATGATTTTAAAGTACATTGTTATTCTACATGCTGTTTAGTCGAAGTGAATCTGAGAAAGAGTTTGACTAGTATCTCTAGTGTTATGTAATGATCTGCAAAGCTTTGTGCTGAAGTTTCCTGTTGCACAGACAAAGAACAATCTCTGTCAACTTTGTTCTTCCAAGGCATTACTGATGTTGTGTCTTGTAAGTGGGCATTCGATCACCAATCTTGGTCTGTTGCAATCACTACTTAATGATAGATCCCAAGTTCTCATACTTTTTCTGTAAATACATTTCTTTACATTATTGGAGGATTTGGCAGGCAGGGATATGTCTGCTACTTGGTGTCACAGGTGCAGTATTGAAATCACACCCTTGTCTTTTTTAATTCCAACATCAAAGTAGCATATTTGACCACTGTATCTGATGTCTTTTGGGACATTGTTGGAATCAAGCTCTGAGTGGAAAATTCACAGACATGGAACATCAGTTGGTTTGCTGCAGGCCATACAGACTATGCATGCTGTCTGGTGTTGCCTGCTTCACACATTTGGTCGTGAAAAGCTGTTCTAATTTTTGTAAATTACTTTAAGGCATACTGTACCGATATTTTCATCATATTTATAAGGTGGGTTATAACCTGCATAGGATATAACAGCAGGACAGCATGAATATAGACACAGCAACCAATACTCACATCAAGCCCTTCCAAACTATCCTGACACTAAAGATTAAGTTTGGATGGCTTTGGATGACTGATGGGAAGCAAGAGTTGTTCTGTTGCTGATGCTGTTAAGTTGGCTTCAGGGAAAAACCTTTTTCTTGATAGAAAAAAAAATGGGATAATTACTCTTTCCTTACTCTTTCCTTAATAAGAAAGCCGTGGTGGTACAGTGGTAGTGTTGTTGCCTCACAGCAAGAGGTTCTCCTGTTCGATTCTCAGCTGGAGTGCCTTCTGTGTGGAGTCTGCATGTCCTCCCTGTGGTCGAGTGGCCTCCGAAAGACATGCATGAATGGGAGTGCCTTCGCTAAAGGTTGGGCATCAGGCTGGCAACTTGGCACCATAAAAATCAATCATTAGCAGACCAGAGTTCCACTGTGGCGACCCCTAACTGGGAAAAGCCAAAAAGACAAACAAATTCTTTCCTTAATAAGTGATTTTTTTTTAAAGAGGTTTAAATTCTATTATATATTAATACTTGCTATACTTGGTAAAGAGGCACCACTTTCTTCTTGAAGATGTAAGAAAGTTCTGTTTCTGTTCCTACCAAAATGGTGTGTTTGATATGCCACAACCACAGTCAAATTCAATGGACTTGCAAGAGGATAAGTATTTTATTTTCCTTTAATGAACCTGCTTACTGTGGATGAGAACTTGTTAGTAATGTATACAAGAGAGACTACAAGTAGAAAATTATGTATTAGTTGAAATAATTTTTATTTTTTTTAATGTGGTGCCAAGATCAATGACTGCATACATTCCAGGATTGCTATTCTGTGGTTCTACAGTATCTGTGTGAGTTACTGCCCTATGGCCATTTGTACTCCACCTTCAAAGATGAGCCTAGTTGTCTGGATTGTAAATTTGGATTGAATAGAAGAGGTGTCTGTTAGGGGATGAGATGCACTTGCATAGTTTTGCACATGGCATACCTCTTAACTGTACTCATTTGTGAACAATGTCCATATTGTTCCCTCATATTTATTGCATGTGCCTTATACATTTTTTGTTTTCAGTCAAATGATTGGAAAATCATTGAGGACAGCCATCAGAAAACTATGACATACAGTTGTGTGTCATACCTTTTTTTACCCTAGCTGAATTGCACACAAAAGCAAAATCTGTTAATCGATCAACTTTATAAATTTGTCACACATTGTCCCAATTTCTGGGCCATTCTCATCCCCCATACTTGTGTTTCTCCAGATTTCTTGCCTTAAGAGGTTTAGCACTGTGGGTCACACATACATTGTTTGAACTGGCAGAGTGCATGTAAGTCCTGCTGACCATTAATGTCATGCTGGGTCTTTTTGGATGCCAGTGCTGCATATGAATATGCGGGCATCATTGCCATGGCATGTATCAAATGGGAAATGAAGCAGTATGTGCTACTGTAAAGTGTGAGGGTTGCAGATGGGGTTGCATTGGTAACCCTTAACATGGCTGAAAGAGGCCAAGGATGCTGGCTTCATAGCATGCTTTTGTATGAAGATGAAAGAAATTAGAATGTGTTTATCATTTTAGGACAAGTGATCCATAACAATTTGCAGCCTGTAATGGTTCGGCCTGTGAAAGCAGGACTGGGATTTAATCATTCCCCTTTGTATTTTGGTTCATGACAGAATGTAATTGTTCAATGGGAAGGTCCTACATCTGTCCTAGCCTTTTACTTAACTGGTTGTTATTGGCTACTGGAGCTTCATGTGGGACAAATAAGAATTATTTCGCAAAGCATTGTAAATAGCTACAACAAGCTCTGTGTTTCAGGCATTTGTAGGGATTAATGTTTTTTTCCATAGTCCCAGCTGTACGCATACTATGCAATCAGCTGTGTACAGTTGTCTGCAGTATTAATTAATGACTGCAAAGGGGCATGAAAGTGCAAAGTTACAGACACTGAGCTAAGCAACCTGGTGCGCAATGCAAGCTTGAATTATAATACAAATGATATCCATGTAACATAAAGGAATATTCACCAAATTTGGACATCAGTAGTGCACATTCAGTCTGTAGTTGTACTATGCCCGATTTCAGCTACATATTTGTATGATGCGTTCCTTTAGGATAGTGTAATTTAACCACACAGTAGTTCGCTTGTTACATGAACAAAAAAATGTTGCCATTACATTTTATCTGCTGACTGTTACATTTCATATGATTGTTCATGTATATTCAGACATGTTAGTAACCATGATTTAGTATTGAAATAATGGAATTGTTATTCTAGCAATGCATGACCATGTGAGCACTAGAATTACTTGTAACTTCAATAAGATTGTTATATGCATAGTGTGATACATGGCATGTAGATTCAAAGGTGGTTGCTAGGCTAATGACCACAAGGGCCTTTTGTAAGCCTAGCAACACATCCCAAATTTCTGACGATCTCTGACTCATCAATACCCTTGATGAGTATAAGCAGGGGTTTGGGAGATTAAACATTTACACCCAGGGGCCTGGGAGACGAACCATTACTGGTTGCCTGTGCCCATTAGAGACATAGATGTCAAACCAGGGATGAATTTCCTGTTCCCCATCCAATTGTCCAAGTTGCACTTGAATTGGGTTAGAGAAGAACTATGCTTTGCACAGATGAGGAACCTGTTCCATAGATGGTGTAGTCTCAGGGATACCTCCCTGTCTCTCCAGCAGGTCCTATTTGTATAACTGGCAAGGTTTAAGTCTTTAGAATGGGTAATTCTGGTGCTGTTTGTTTTGTGGATATGCAGAAGGTCCGTCAGAGTGGGGTCTGACAATGCCTTGTATGCCAGGCATAGCTCTCCCCTCAAAAGCCTGTAGGAGACAGAATACAGGCATAGGGCCCTGAGGTGGTATGCATAGGACATTTTACTTATGCATTGTATTCTTTTAGTGAGGAAGCTCTGTGGACTTTCCAATTGTTGGATATGCCTGGTTAGGTACATTCCAAAGGGGGCCTTGTACTCAATGATAGGTCTGACGAATGCCAAATGCAGTGGAACAATGACTTCCTTGGACTTAGATGCCATACCTTTGTTTATAATTTGCGCAACACAGAATGATTTCCTCACTGCTGTAGACATGTGATGCTCAAAGACTAGATTACTATTTATGTGTGTCCCTAAGTCCCTGACTACTGGATCAGCTCTAAGAGGTGCATTGTCAATATGATAGTTACCAGGGATGAATGACTTCCCAATGGGTATTATTATGCATTTCTTGGCATTTAGTTTTAGTCCATGGCTCTAACACCAGTTGTTTGTCTGTGTCAGCCCCTCCTGGAGAACATTTGTGTCAGTGTGGGATTCAGTGACAGTTCTTACATTGCAATCATCTGCAAACTTAGTCAGTTACAGACCACTGACATTGGCCTTGACTTTAGAGAACAAATGCCAAAAGGGAGCGCTCCATGGACTGATCCCTGAGGGACTCCAGTTGTGACTGGCCTCTTTGCAGAGGTGGACTCCCCAATTCTAACTTCCTGGGTCCTGCCTGGGAACCAGTTGCCTATCTACTGGCTGACATTTGAGTTTGTACCTAACCTGATGAGTTTGTAAACAATGCCTGAGTGGAGAATTGTGTCAAATGCCTTGGACAGGTCAAGGCAGGCAGTGTGAACCATTTTCCCCTCATCCATTGCTTTGGTTACCTTCTCAAAGAAGTCTACGAGGTAGAGTAGACATGATCTTCCCCTGACATAACCAAACTGGGTTGGGTCTAGTCTTTGGAGGTTTACTATATCTTTGTTGATCATTTCCATGATAATTACTTTCATGGCTTTACATATAAGACTAATGAGACTTATGGGTCTGTAGTTTTCTTTGTCTGTAGATGGCCCACCTTTGTGCAGAGGGATGAGTGTTGCTGTTCTCCATTCATGAGGCATGAAGCCTATTTGGAGGTTACAGTTAAATATTAATTCCAGAGGCCCTGATAGGTCATGTTTTATGCTATTTAGAAGGCATCCTGGGATACTGATTGGGCCCATTGATGCGGCATTCTTGGTCTTAGAGAGAGCATTAAGGACATGTTCCCTAGTGATAGTAGGGGGAGTTATATTTGATGGTATTTCCTGAGGGGAAGTTAAGGGGGAGAAACTGTAAAGTCAGAGCTGAATTTATCAGCCAGGAAGCTTGCTATATCGTCTGGCTCAGTATAGGTGGCTCCATTTAAAATGAGCTCTGCATATAATTGTGTATTGCCTTTGAGGTTGCAGACATAGCTGAAAAATGCTTTGTGGCTGTCCTTGGCCTGGAAGGCCAAGCTTACCTCAAATTTGGCTTTGGTAGACTTTATTTGTTCTCTGAGTTGTTTGTTTAGTTTGATGAGAGTGCGTTTATCCTGCTGGGTACTGCACCTCCTAATTTTTGCCGTGATTTTCTTTCTTCTGTTATACCCCCTAATGATTTTGTGATTCCACCAGGGTGGCTTGTTTTTTGATTTAGTTCTGTACTTATCACAAGTGGGTACAGCTGCCCCTTTGCAGCTATTAACATTATTATACAGGGTTTCTGTGAACAGTTCTGCATAGGCAGCAGTGTTTTCAAGGTTTATGGGGGCTTGAAATTTTGCCAGGTTATCACTTAATAGCAGGAGGTTAGCCCTAGAATAGTTCCTGAATATTCCATATTTAGCTGGGGGGTCGTAGTTTTATTTTTACTTCAAAGGAGACCATTTTGTGGTCTGACTCTACCAGGGAAGACATTACAGTAGGGGTGTGCAGCACTGTCCCATATTAGTGAGGACCAGATCCAGTATGGTTGCACCCCTGGTTGGTGTATTGACTATCTGGTCCAGGGAGTTTGTGTTTACAAAATCCAGAAATCTCTGTGCCTGTATGCTTGGTGTTGGTGTCATATAAGATTTCCAGTTAACAGCATAACCGTGGTGGTACAGTGGTAGCATTGTTGCCTCACAGCAAGAGGTTCTCCTGTTCGATTCTCGGCTGGAGTGCCTTCTGTGTGGAGTCTGCATGTCCTCCCCATGGTCGAGTGGCCTCTGAAAGACATGTGTGAATGGGTGTGCCTTCACTGAAGGTTGGGCATCAGGCTGGCAACTCAGCACCATAAAAAAAATCGACTGCCAATCATTAGCGGACCGGAGTTCCGCTGTGGTGACCCCTAACCGGGGAAAAGCCGAAAAGACAAAAAAAGAGTGGGCTAATTAAAGTCACCTATGAATATGGTATTTGGTTGGATGGTTACTGTTTATAATAAGTTTAAATACATGGTATGGGTTTCCTGGGTCATAGAGGGGGACCTATAGCTTGCAAGGAAGTGGTATTGGATTTTGCCTATGGTGATTTGAACATGGAGCAGCTGAAGTGCATTCTTCTGTTTGACCAGTCTTGAAGTATATTTATTTTTGATGTAAATAGAGAGACTCCACCTTTAGTCCATACCTGTGAAGTAGCTGGTCTAAATGTGTGGAAGACATAACCATGCACTGTTAGTGTGCTCTCCACAGCTATAAACAATTTCTCAGTGACCACACAGATGCCAGCATTCTCTAGGGTGAAGAATGCTACTAGGGAGGGGAGTTTTTTGCTTAGACTCCTAGCATTGAGCAGTAATACCTTTAGATTTTCTTGGTTTTGATTTGCTATGTCAGAAATAGATTCAGTTTAGCATTGCCGAAAAAAGACACTATAGGAGAAGACAGTGTTTTAGGTAATATTCAAAAGCCTAGAGGGGAGAAGTGCAGACCACCCTTGGCAAAGCAGCATGGTCTATTGACCATCTCCTTCTATGTTGACAATTATTGCATCCCCTTAAAATGACACCAGAAACTAAGCCAATTACTAAAGTCAGTCATCTTTTGTTTGTATTGTGGCATCATCCTTGGAGAAGGTAAAATGTTGCTCAAAGCCTGAGACTCCAATTCTGAGAGCTCCATGATGTCTCTCTCTTCATATAGTTTAGGGCAATAAGTCTCAGGTCATTTAACTCACATGGACTGTGACTGAGCCATATCAGTACTTGTGGTCCAATGAGCTGAGTGTATGCATAATGTGTCAGATCCTAGCCCCTGATAAGCACTGACCATGACTTTCTCCTTACTCAGCCTGTTGAGAGAGATATCCGTGTGTCTCATGATGGAGTCTTCAATGACTAGAATGTTGGATTGTGTGGTGACTTGCCTTATGGGCTTAAAGGTAGAGGTTCCATGAGATGTAGCTCTATGTGTTGATGAGGGTGTTGTTTTGAAAGAGTGCATTTGGGGCTGCTGAGGGTATTTATGTGTACTTCCTCTAGGAGGTTTTTGTGGTGTAGGAAGATTACATTTAAGTACTTCAGCATATGTGGGTCGATATGTCTGCTTTGAAGTGTGTGTGATGGGTGCAGCACGTGTACTACTGACAACCTTATTGACATTAGGAGTACTTGTATGTGAGAGCTTTGCCTCCAGTGACATTGTATAAATACATCTCTCGCATACTGTATCAGTTTGTTGGAGAATTAACTGGTTGTCAGTAAACATTAGACGATTTCTACATTGGCTCAGGATGCCCATATCCACCAAGCTGGTACCAGAAACAGTGGGGAAAGTTTATATCCATGGCAAGAGACCCTTTCAGTTGGAGTGAGAATATCAGTTGATGTCAGGAGTATTCGATTTACAGCAATGGGGACATTGCTTGTCACTGCAAACTAGTGGACCTGTATGCAACTAGGTATTGGAGAAATTTCAATTGTGCTTTTACAGGAAAAAAATGTCACTCATGGTGTCTGAGTCTGTACAGAGCACTGCCAAACACTTGAGGGGAAACTAATACAGAGACCCTGAAAATTTACGGATGAAGTATTTAGGCAGATATTCTGAGGTTAGAAACAAATTAAGCTGTACTTACTGAAAAGAAAAAAATAGCTTGTCTAGAATGAAGAAAAGAGGAGAGTCGCATGAATGGCTATGGACTGACTACTACTAGTGCTGGGCTCAGCACAGTTTCACTCTGCTGGGATGTGTTAATTATTGCTGAAACAGAAATCAATGGAGGTGATAAACATTTAAAATGTTAGAAACTGAGTAAACAGACAATGCAATCTTGATGTCTGTCAATCTGTGGTATCCGAATGACATAGAAGGGAGACAATTTTGGTTACTTCTGCATAGTTTAAGATTGTGAATCACTCTCTGCTGTCTCACAACATTACTATGCAAGTATGCAATTACAACCTACCATTTACATTCCTGTATACCTTGTGACATGTAAGACTTATGCATAGTTTGCACCGTAGACTTTCCATCATCTGCAAGTTACATTTCTAAACAACTCAGATAAGAAAGAATCAGACAAATCACTTAAATATGACTGTCCATAGCCATATTTCCCAGCAGAGTTTTCCATCAGCTGCTACAATTCAAGTAAACAAATTTAGTCAAAGAAGACACAGACACCACACTGGAAATGAATGGCTCAGCCATATATTTATTTGATGATTGCTTGACAATTGTTGATTCAATAGATGTGTTGAAAGGACATGAGTTTGGTTGGATACCTTGCTTGTATGAGTCTGTGCATCCTACACTGCAGAGCAGCAGCACTGCTCTTTGGGCTTATTCAACATCACATCAAGGTTCCATGTCGGTATATATTGTAACTCATTGAAATTGTCTTTCCTTTCACAAATGCTGACTTACAATCTGAGAAAGGTCACCTGGCTAATTAGTAGTACACTGTATACTCACTTTTGGTATCACTAACTATTCATTGACATACCCCCCCCCCAAGTACCTTTCTCTCCCCTTGACAAACATGTATTCTGTCACAGAAGAAAGAGAGTTCTCACCCTGCACAATGACTTATCTTTACCTATTGTAGATCACTGCCCTTTCATCTGCATGAAACAGTTCCATCCCTTTAAAAAGAGCAGTGGACACCATCAGCACTATAGATCTGCTGGCTATTTACCTTTTTTTGTGCCATGTAAACTTCACAGTTTATGCCATAATGATGATCTTTGTGGTATTTTTTCTGTGTGCAATACTTTATATTACTCTAACTGATATGGCTGTACCTCTGTGACCATTTCAACCCAGGAATCACCAAATACCATTAAAAACTGCATTTGTGGCCTGTTTAATATACTATTTTTTCATATTACTACCACCAGTACATTACATGGCATGTGACATCAGTGATATAATTCCAAAATTTCGTGCATCTGTCCCCCAAGTCTTTCAGTTTTTCCATAGAATAAGCCTTGATTGAGGCCATTTCAAAATACACAAGCTGTGGTTATCTCTCCCGTGCCTGAGTTCAGCTGGAAAATGTGTTTCTCACACTACCAGTGTCTGTGACCTCTCCATATAAGAATATCTGTGTATTCATGCTTCCTGTTTTGCTACAGTTCTGGCTCTGCAATATAAAAGAAAACAGTCTTAGCCATGTTATAAAAGTGTATTTGTCAGCTATATTTCATATTCATTGCACCTGCACCTCCCACAATTGCTCATTGTTGTTGTCCCGTGTCTAATTTACCCCCTATGCATGTGATGCCTCCCCTACCATAAATGAGTGTGGCGCCAACATGAACATTGCATATAAGTGTAGGGTATAAGATGCATCACGTCATTGTTCCCTTGATTGCAGGCCATACACGAACGTGGGTAAGTTGGGTAGCCTTATCCCAGCTGAAAACTGCACTTTCATTAGTAACTTTAAATGATGAAGTTTTGTGGACTTGTGTGGTGTACACACAGTGCTTGACAGTGTTGTAGCCATTGCACTACATTGCATTGTATGACCCCTGGGCCCAGAGCCACTCACTGCTTATTCACCTGCTGCTCAGTCATAGGTTGCTCGTATTTATGATTACACTGCATTTATTCTGTCAAAGTACTTGCCACTCATAGGGTCATTTAATGTCAACCTCTAAATCAGACTCATGTTGCAGCGATGACATAGTTTGGGGAGTTTGTCCCACAAGTCACATCATGTCAATAAATGCCTTTGTGGAGCCAGCCAATAACTAAACAGGTGTAAGGCTGCGATTACAAGGTTGATGGGCTACATCTCAAAGTGTGCAGATGATGTAACAGTCAACAAAAGCATCATCACACGTGCCAAGCAAAACATTAGACATACCCACTTAGGCCCTGAACTTGTCTGATTGAAGACTGCTGGAACAGGGCTCAGTTCTGAGGTTTTTTTACTGGTTAAGTGGGTAATTTGTTTAAATCATTTTGCTCATTTTCTCTTGTTATATTAAAAAAAAAAACAATTTTTACTTTATCTGCTTTTACTGTATTTGTGTTTTTCCTACTTTATTATCTTATTTTGCTTTTGTCTCTTCTTAAAAGTACTCAATTGTGTTTATTCTGCTGCATTTATTACTGCTTGGTAGTAGCTTGATTAAATTGTAACTGTTATACTAAGTCTTTTGGTTAAAGCACTTGGGCTTCGGACCAGTTGTTTTACATTAAGAAGGTTTGTGGTCTGCACTCTTGTGGAAGGAGAGGCTAAATTTTGCCCTCCTGAGCTGGGAATTTCTGCTTGAAGGCTTACTGTGCCTGCTTATTTGAATTGTTTTTCTGATATTGGTGCACCTTGTCTGCTGTAGCATAAACTGGATTCAGGCCTGCTAAATCTAGCTTTGTTTGTATAACCTGAGTACTAATCCAGGCCATCTTTTTTTGGAGAAGGTTCCCCTGCACCTTAGTGGCAGGAGTGTGCGGTTAGAACTTGTCTGATCGAAGATAGCTGGAACAGGGCTCAGTTTTGAGGTTTTTTTACTGGTTAATTGGGTAATTTGTTTAAATCAGTTTGCTCTTTTTCTATTGTTATAAAAATGCACTTTATTCATCTGCTTTTACTGTATTTGTGTTTCTTCCTACTTTATTACCTTATTTTGCTTGTTCTTCTTCTTAAAAGTACTCAATTGTATTATTATGCTGCAGCTATTACTGCTTGGTAGTAGCCTGATTAAATTGTAACTGTTATTCTAAGCCTTTTGGTTTAAGCACTTGGGCTTCAAATCAGTTGTTTTACATTAAGAAGGTCTGTGGACTGCATTGTTGTGGCAGGACAGGTAGCTTACATCCTTCTAAGTTGAGAATTGCTGATTGACGGCTCAGTGTCTGTTATTCTAAAAGCGCATTAGTTCTGGTTTAAGCACTTGGGCTTCAGGCCAGTTATTTTACATTAAGAAGGTTTGTAGTCTGCACTCTTGTGGGAGGAGAGGCTAGATTCTGCCCTTATGAGCTGGGAATTTCTGGTTAAAGGCTTATTGTGCCTGCTTATCTGAACTGTTTCTTTATGAAATGTGTGCGCCTTGTTTGCTGTAGCACAGAAGTTAGTAGTTTATTGGCCATTTTGGGCTAATTTCTATCTCTTTTATTTCCCTGCTATAAAAACCGCATTTGCGCATTTTTTTGCACTTGTATTCAGTTCAGCAAGTGCCTGCCAGGTGTCCTGCAGAGTTCTACAGCAGCAGAGAGACAAAAGATAGACTTTGGAGTGATTAAGTATAATTTTTCTGCAATTTCTTGCTGTCTTTAACTAATTCCGCCTAAAACGCCGATTTTTTTAGCATTTCTGTGATTTAAAAAGCTTGTTTCTGCTACATATTGTACTTATTTGCTGCCTGCACTTGAACTAAGTCATTTTTGTCTTTAAATAATCTGTTTAACTGTTGTAGGCTTCACACTAAAGTGCGATAGCCATTCTGTGCATTTAAAGTGTTTTTTTATTGTATCTGCTTTATTTTCTGAAAAAAACATAAAAAAAAAAAAAACTTGTTTCCTGCCTTTCTGAACTAGTATAGTCTGTTTTTTAGGTTATTGCTGAATTCAGGGCTGTGTTACAAATCTCTGTGTTGCCCATACCTTACGTTCACTTGTAAGAGAGGGGAGCTTTGAGCAGCCTATTTGTCCCTGTAGGAGTGGTTTCAGCCCAGAAGTTAGTAGTTTATTGGCCATTTTGGGCTAATTTCTATCTCTTTCATTTCCCTGCTATAAAAAAATACATTTGTGCGGTTTTGCATGCCGGGCAGCACTGGTTAGCTAGGGTTAAACTATTCCCGGCTCCACTAAATCTACTCTTCAGTTTTTCCCTTGGAATTAGACAAACTTTCAACTTAAGCACTCAAACCATTCATTTCACAGCCCAGCACTTGCTCAAAACTCATAGCAAGCACTAATTAACCCTAGCACTAGACCCCCCCCTATACTGTCCAGAAGGACAAGGCTCTCTATTCGTCCCTACCAGCCAATCAGTAAAACAGCTCACTTTACCTATTCAGGCATGTCCAAAGGGCAGTTTCAGGTGTACTCTCCAGTCCAACTGGTGAATCTGGGCATTTTGAGGCAATGTTACAACTGCCTCATGAACACAGACAACCCTCTCCTCCTACCACCAAACACTAATAAATGCGAGAGATGCAATTATACAGCCAAACTGGAGGAAAAGCTCTCTCAACCAAAGACTGGAACTGACAGTCAAGAGGAGAAGGGAAATACTTGCAACACACCACCAATCTCACATAGACCTATTAAACCAACACTGGCAAATAACACACATTAATACACAAAAACATACTCGGAGGATATAAATAAAAATCTGCAAAAGCAACAGAGAACTCCAAAGCAAACATCCAAGCAACCTACACAACCCATCACAAACCGTGAAACACATACTTCACATAATCAGTGTGCCACGCAATCACAGCCCTTAAGGCAAAATAACATACCCAACACACTAGTAATAGGTGATTCTATATTCAGGCACACTGATGTCCCACTAACTAGGCTGGACAAGGAGAAGGTTGCAGTTAGCTGCCTGTCAGGCACCAGGATCCGCCACATAACACAAGCACTCAGGTCACTCCAGAACAAGTACAAATACAACTCTGTCATTGTCCATGTTGGTGTGAATGACCTGAGACGTCCCTCCCTGGACTAAATGAAAAGAGAAATGGAAGAGCTCTCTGATCACATAGCCCAGGCCGGTATGACCCTAACCCTGAGTAGCATCCTGCCCTCACCAAGAATGCTGCCACAGTATAAAGAAAAAAATCATCAATTTCAACAATTGGCAAAGTTTCTAGTGTCATTCAAAGGAGATCCAGTATCTGTCCGCCTGGGATGACATGCTCGACAAGCCACATTGCTTCACAAGAGATGGCTTGCATCTGTCACCCTTAGGTTTTGAATACTGGCCAAGGCTTTTGCCACCCTCATAGTGCCTTTTTTAGGCAAGGCTCAAAAGACAAACCCACCACTGTAAATAGCACAAGTAACCAAAAACTGAGGGTAATGCTACTCAATGCCAGAAGTCTAAACCTCAAAATGCACACACTCAAGGCACTCCAAACTGAGGAGTGCCTTGAGTGCCTCAAAATGCATACACTCAAGGCACTCCTCAGTATGGAGAAAATTGATATCTGTGCAGTAACAGAAACCTGGTTTAAGGCTCCAGAGAGCACCCCAGCGCTACCAGGCTATAACTCATACCATACTTTTCAGCCACATAACCCAGACCAAAACACAAAAGGCGGGGGTGTATCCATATTCATCAAGGATACCCACACCTCCAGGTTAGTGGAGCAGCACGATGTCTCAGAGATCATCCATTTGCAACTAACAATGGGCAAAACTGCAATTCAAATTGTAGCTTGCTACAGATCACCGACCATGACCCTGGACCCCCATTCCACATTTCTGGAGACACTGGAAAGTATAAAGGTCCTACCAAACACCCTAATATTGCGTGATTTCAATTACCCAAACATTAACTGGGAGAACTACTGAAGTACTAACTCCCTTGCCCAACGCTTCCTAGAATTTATAAACTCGAATGCCCTGGATAAACTTGTCAACACCCCCACCAGAGGTGACAACATA
The DNA here is from genome assembly GCF_019279795.1 of Protopterus annectens. Classification (NCBI taxonomy): domain Eukaryota; kingdom Metazoa; phylum Chordata; order Ceratodontiformes; family Protopteridae; genus Protopterus; species Protopterus annectens. Next base: position 1,230,313,092 of record NC_056727.1, on the reverse strand, counting down.
TTGGACCTGGTCATCACCAACATGGGCAACCGGTGTTCCATACCAGAGGTCAACCCCTCATTGGTTAGATCAGACCATAGACTAATCACAATGGATATCCACATTCTGCCCCCACCCCCAATCAAGAAAACCACTGTGAAAAACTTGTCAAAAGCAAACTTCACATTACTCAAGACCGAGGTGGAAAGGTTCACAGCCCCCATGCTAAAGGACAGCACTGTCCAAGCTGCTGAATCCTTTACAAAGGCACTCTATGAGCACCTGTAAGAATGTATGGATCATGCTATCCCAAGCAAAACCAAGACTCACTCCTCCAAGAAAAGGAAACCAGTCTGGTGGACCCCTGCCATAAACAAGCTATACAACAGAAGGAGGAAACTAGTACAGAAAAGAGTAAAATCCCAAGAAGGGATGACATCCCTGATCAGTATCAGCAAGAAACTATGATCCCTCATAAAATCATCCAAGGCTAGCTTTGAAAGAAAAATTGCCAGGGACTCCAAAGATAACTACAAAGCGTTCTTTAGCTATGTCAGGAACCTAAGTGGAAACTCTCAGATCTGCTCTGAGTTAGTGCAGAATGGCATAAAATACACTGAACCGACTGATATTGCCAACATTCTGGCAGACAAGTTTAGTGCAAACTTTACCCCCCTCTCACCCCCTAAAGGGCACATAACCATACCAGAAGAATGTAGATCCCCGGCAATAACTGACACACAGGTTAAAACAGTCCTATCCAAAGCCATAAACACAGTTTCAATGGGACCCGATGGTGTCCCAGGCTGTGTCTTACATGCGCTCCAAAATGAACTAACCCCTCACCTAAATACACTGTTCAAACTCAGCCGCTCTAAAGGCTACATATCCATAGACTGGTGACAGCAACAGTTATCCCGCTCCACAAAGGTGGAGCCACAACGGACCCCGGGAACTATCGCCCTATAAGCCTGACTAGCCTGGTCTGCAAGGCTATGGAGCACATCATCATGCAAATCGTTAACAGAGACATTGGGAACCTCCAATTGGACCCTACCCAGTTTGGCTTTGTTAAGAGCAAATCATGCCTCCTAAACCTGGTGGACTTCTTTGAGACAGTTACCAAGGCTTTAGATGAGGGAAAGGAGGTCCACACAGCCTACCTAGACCTTGCAAAGGCTTTCAACATCATTCCCCATTCTGGTATTATAGACAAGCTCACCAGCCTGAACATAAACCCCTACATCACGGGATGGGTTGCTAATTGGCTCACGGATAGAACCCACACGGTGAGAGTTGCAGGCTCTAGGTCCGACTCTAAACCAGTTACAAGTGGCATCCCCCAGGGCTCAGTCCTGGGACCTCTCATGTTTGGTATATACTTCCCAGAGGTACAGGCAAGCACAGGAGGACTATGGAACAAGTTCACAGATGACTGCAAACTGGTGGCCATAATTGACTCTCCGGCTGATACAGACATCCTCCAGAAGGGTCTCACTGAAACGGATACCTGGTGTCAAAATCATGGCTTCAAGCTAAATGCCAAACAGTGCATAGTCATCCCCTTTGGAAAAAACAAAGTACCAGCAAATTACCACATAGATGGTAGTCCCCTAAATACAGAAAATGCAATAAGGGTTCTGGGGACTCAAGTAAATAGTAATCTCTCCTTTGATAATCATATTGCCAAGGTGGTTAGGAAATCCTTCTATGTGGCCCATCTAATCACAAAAGGGTTCGCATCTAGAACAAAAAAGGTTATTGTGCCCCTCTACTCATCACTCATCAGACCCATCATAGAGTACAATGCCCCATTTGGGATGTACCTTACAAAACACCTGCAACAGCTGGAAAGACCACAGAAGTACCTCACCAAGAGGATTACTGGCTTCAGACAGATGCCCTATGCAGCTCAACTGAAGAAACTCCAGCTGTACTTGGTTGCATACCACTTACTCAGAGGTGATCTCTGCCTGACATACAAGGCCATGTCCAACCCAGAATTGATGGACATACTCCACCTAAAAAAAAAAAAACAAATCCCCGACAACCACACGCTGTAGGGATCTAAACCTCACCACAATGATAAATAAGACGTGCTGGAGGGATAAATTCCTGAGACAGAGACTCCCCATGCTTTGGAACAGGATTCCAATCTACATTAGGCAGAACCCCTCACTAACACTCTTCAAGAGAAACCTTGATGAGTGGATGGGAAACAGAAAATTTTCCCCGGGAATCACAGCAGTGGCTCTGCTGGACAGAGGCACAGGGGGCGGCAAAAGCCAACACATTCTAGTTAGGCTTATAGATGCCCTCGGGCAGATAGCCTAGTACTTACCTATAAACCTATGAACCTATGAACACATGCCAAGCAGAAAAAATGGTTGACTAGTGAGTTGTACGAACTCCTAAAAACAAGCAAGGGTGTCTTCCAAGATATGATCCATCTGTGCAGAATTCCTCAAGTAGGCCTCTTTGCCTCCTCTCTGAACAAGCAATTGGCAAAAATCTGTCCCAGGACCCCTTGCTAAATGCCTGGAAGACAGATGACATTTATTCAACTTGGACAGGAATGTTGCTGCTTGCTTTTCCACACTGTCCAAGTATATTGAAGGTACTTGTGAAGATTTCAGCGCAACCCCTATGATCATTGAAGTGACTCTCCTCTTGCCTATGCAATCAGGGATCTCTCCTGTTTTCTAAATGTCCATGGGAAATTACAAGCTTCCACACAGACTGGATATTCTCAGCCAAGAACAGGGGTGTTGGATACACCACAACATCAATCAACTTAAATTAACTGACTGAATGAGAGACTATTAATTCCATTTATGCATCTCTTTAATGAGGGCAAGCATGATGTAATGGAAGTCTAAAAAGCCCTGTACTAGAAAATCATATTTAAGGAAATGGAAAAGATTCACTAGTTGATCTAACCATCAAAACCAGTACCCCTCCATCAAATTTCACTTATCAGCCTTTACAGCAGGTCTGCACATGGATCCATTTCCTTCAATGCAGTCTCTTGTCAAAATGTTCTTGAAAGAGGTTTGGAATGAAGAGGCCTCCTAGAAGAAAGGTTTCTCCTCCTTGTAATCAGAAGTTTGATTTATCGAATGTAATACTTGCTCCGAGTGAGCTGTCTAATCTGTGTGACTTGAGGCTCTGAACATGGAAAATAGCTGTACTGATTCATCTGACTTTTGCAAGACGGGTATCTGAGTTGTAGTCCCATTTTTTGCATGAACCTGATGTTACTGTTCATAAGGACAAGGTTTCTTGGACAAAGAAACATTATTGCATGCCTTAGCTGTTATCAGCATTCACTTTATCACAAACTATCCATCTGTCTGTTTTCCTTGGTGAACCTTAAAAATGGTGGAGAAAGGATACTCCATACCTTGGATGTCCACAGGCAACACAGGGACTATATTTACAGAACTAAATCTTTCAAATCTTTGTATCAATTGCTCATTTATTGGCAAGGTAAGAATGGGTAACCTTTTTCAAATTAGCGGATTTTCAAAGTAGTTTTAAGGTGATTAGCTGTTGTTATACTCACCATATTAAACCTCTTCCAGGCAGGGGTAAAATATACTGGGATAGGGCTTAAGCTTCACTTATGTGTTTTTGGAAAGGGTTGGATTAAAGAAGTATTCTGTACATGCACTTGGGAAGCACTTTAAGCTTCATTTCTTCACCTCAGTATAGATAAGGCTTTTCTAGTAACATTCTGTGTGGTGCTTCTGGACTCTGCTCCTTACATCATTCTAATGTATTATGCTTGGATCCATATAGCTAAGGGTGATGCAGTACTCATCAATATAATGAACATAGTACAGTGGCATAAGCAAACTTACCGAAACAGTAAGTTTGAGTCATGAATGCTGCAGTAGCGGTCAGCTACCTTCCATGCCCCTTGTTTTTGGGTGTGTCGGTTATGCCAGTGTGTATACATTTAGGTATTGTTGTTCCTGCCATTGCCCTTTCTCAGTTCAGCCTCCGTCTCTCTCTCTCTCTCTCTGTGTGCTGGGAATATAGATGAGAAGGTTTTCTCTCCATAATGTGTATTTTGCTCATTTCAGCTGGTATTGGCTAACAGTTTGGACAGGTGTAAGGTGCCCTGAAGCTGTGTAAGATGGCCGGGTGTGATTTCCTGAGCAGGCTATAACCCATATTGCTAAGGCCACAGCAGCAGTGATCATTCTATCATGTAAAGTTATGGTAAGTTTAACTTACCCAACTGTACTTAACTTGTGTAGTGCTATTTGGACATAGGTGAGGAAAGGTGCCTGTATATGCATGTGTTTGTATTGATGACTGTATACCACTCCAAGTCTTAGGAGAATAACTCAGGACAAGCTAAGCTAATGTATTGTGATGTCCCATAAGTAAGTACAATCTGTAAGTATTAATCTACTTTTCATAAAAACTACATCAAACAGCACTGCTTTAGCAGCCACCTGTTTTCTGAGCATTATTAAGTATGAAAGTCTAATGGACTTGAAAGATCTGTAAAGTATACAGGCATAAAGCTAATGGATGACAACTTGATTTACTGTGCAAAGCATTCATGTATGCTTCTGTTAAAATCAACAACAAAGGAATAAATTATACCTTATCCAAATAAAACATCAAAGTGAATGAATGAAAGGGCCCACTACCCTCTTCAGTGTATGTTGATGGCTGTGTAATATATAAAATACCTTTTTGGACAGAGATCAAATATAGAAGGAGCAAAGCATGGCAAGTGAGAAATGGGGAAAAGTATGAAGCCAGATCAACCTTATTGTTACTTATTTTGTCAGTGAAATCTGTCTGCAAGAGTAATAGTCATTCCCCTGTTGTGTGATACAAGACTAATCATAGATATCTTATGTTAAATGGAAAGATGAAAACTGGCCTTGTGAGAAGTGAAGGGCATGGTAATATAGACAGAATACAGTCAGTTTCACAGGTAGCCAGCTTTAAAGTGATGTTTATGGAAATTTATTTTTGTCAGTGAAAGGAACCCTCTGCAGCTTAGTGATGCAGGACTGCATTCAGTTCCAGACGGTATCATAGACAATGTGTATTACACCAGTGTGATTCCTACCTTGTGCATAAACTAGCTTCCCTACCCAAGTCTCATTAACATAAACTGAATAGCTGCTTTTATTCTAAAATATGTAAGTAGGTTAAACAGGGGAATCAAAGAGACAGCCATATGATAACTGCTAAGCATACCACTATGGTGTCGGTACCACTGCAGATAGTTCTTTCCCTATTCATAGGGAAATCATCTCCCCTTTGATCACTATACATAACATTTATATTCTGTTAGACTGCATTTGGTAATCACCACAGTGTAGTAGACATACTTTTTGGTACTAGATATCCATGTTTATGGCAGGGCTTTTAAATTTTATTTGTATTTTACATGTAATTACAAGTAGTGGTAGACTGATCACAACTAGCTATTGGCTGGTACTGCCTGAGTCAAATAATTCATAGTCAAGAAAAATAAAAAGGACAGGACAGAGTGTTGCTAGGCCTAAAATATCACTGGCAGAACCAAAGGTTATAAATGTATAACAAACTGCATTGTAGCAATCAATAGTAAGTGAAAATTAGGGGAGATATGAACATCAGACAATTCAGATGACTGTATTTCTGGTTTCCATGATGGTAGCAATTGTTTGGGTTGATGAAAGTAAAGACACAGGGTGGTGGTGAGCTAGGAACTATTAGTACTTGAAGGGAGTATTCCTAGAGGTTGAGAGGCCCTTCGGTGATGTTGAATGCATGGCTACGGTTCTAGTGGGGTTGCCTGGGGAAGCATCGTAGGCAGTAGTGTTCGCACCAGGATACTATGTTATCAGGATATGCTTGGTACCAGCCCAACAGCATGGTCAGTTCCTACTGCTCTCAGTAGGACACAGTTAATGGCTTGTGTGCGTTTGGCCATATTGGTGAAAGTCCTTCACATCTGAGGGAGAATGAAACTGATTCCAAGTTCAGAGTCATGTGCAAACCTGCCTAGCCATACATCTGTCACCATGGGCAAGAGATAATACAAGTAACTGCAGATAAAATGAAGTCCCGGCACTAAGCCATGTGGAATACAACTGGTCGCGATGATACTCTCTGGTAATGCTGAAAGTTATAGCAATGAGCGGGCTCTATTTTTGAGGTTATTTTGCTATCTGTCTCACTACGGAGGCATTCATTAGTAAATCATAAAGCTTACTAAGTATGAGAGCATGGTGGGTGGTGTCAAATGCCTACCATAGGTCACATAACCATGTGAGGACAACATGAACACTGTCAATAGCCTGTTTTACCTTTTCAATGAATATGATAAATCTGACTGATAAGTTTATTTTATTTATTTCCTTTGACTTGGCTTTAGTTTTGAACTGATAACTGTGTAACCTATCAATATAATTCAGGTGCAGGAAATGTTAGGATGTACTCAGATAAAGTGATTGCTAGTGTTTTATTACACTTTACCACACTTCTGTGTAGGCAGCTGCAAGTAGTTGATTTGTAGTAGAGACTGAATTCACACTTCTACCTGTGGTAGAAACTGTCAAATATGTACTTAACCTCACTAATGTCTTTTTCTGGATTCTACAGTGCTTACATATATTTTCTTGCTTATTCTGATATTTCCACATGGATAACAAACTGAAATGAATATGTAAAAAACAAATAAAGAAATAACTGTTAAGAGAACAATAAAAAAAAACATATTAACTTACAGTTTCTTCAGAAATTAATTGTTTAATATATGTTATGTTAAACATGATATGTAGTATAGATGTATAGCAAACCAAAAATTCTTATTGTAGTTCAAAGTGTAGAACTGCATTCTAATATTAAGCTGCAAAGTATATTAACAGATGACTGAAGGAAAAGAAAGTGCTGAAGGGGTTAAGGGATGTTACTATGGTTTACAGAGTCTGGTTTCTGGAATGCCCAAGAAGGGAGGAAAGTACACAATTTGAAAGAGATTTTGTGTTATGTGAGCTCGGACCTTCCCAGGCTGGGATGGGAAGTTACAAGGATGATGGGAAGATACAATGTTACTGGTACTAAAATTTCCAAGGTTAAAAAACAGGAGTGGTTGCCAGGACAGGCAGCTTGTGTTTTTCTCTAAACCATTATTGTTACTAATAACTTGATTGTTGTGTTCACATGCAGCACCAAGCGAGAAACATGAGGGTCTGCAGAGACCCTATTTGTTAACATCAGAATTTTACATGCAAATTACTGATAACAATGACTATAAAACCTGTGTGACTTTGCTGCTTGGTGAGTCTATATATATATATATATATATATATATATATATATATATATATATATATATATATATGTTTAGTTATTTAGTTATTTAAAATGTAAAACATATACCCCTTCCTTCAGCCTCAATCCTGTGCCCACACACATAATAAAAAAAAACTCCTCCTCTAACTGCTCCAGCACACCAGATACTTTATCTGCATCCTTCCTCAAACTATCTGCCAACAGCATAGCCTTCCCTATCTCCATCATAATAAATAGGTCCATCCAAGAATCTTATGTTCCCTCACTTTGGAGACAATATATATATATATATATATATATATATATATATATATATATATATATATATTTATGAATGCATTTTTATTTATTTACATTTGTTTACTGAGAAGGTCCAACTAGGCAGATGCCCATTTTCAGAGGAGGCCTGGGGAGAAAAGCTCCACTTACAGTGAAATGACTATATATAATTTACAGTATAAAGAATTACATTATATAGAAGCAAAGATCATTATTAGGTTACATTTATAGAAAACAAGTATGCACAATGATTGACAGAAGCATAATAGTATGTTTAGCAGTAGAAAAAGGACAGCAAATGCAGAAGACAAGAAGTAGAAATGTGTTGTGAGTTATTCTAGTAGTGATTTAGTGGGGTAACAGTGTTTACAAATAGTAGGAAGACAATTTTATTTTACAATTAAATATTCCATCAGTAGTTATTAGAATTAAAGCACTTGTGCAATATATATATATATATATATATATATATATATATAGAGAGAGAGAGAGAGAGAGACATAAAAGAAGAACATATTAAGACACACATTTGAGTATCTGTGGGAATTATTTACATATCAACAACTGGGAAAGTAGACTGGTTAGCACACCCATCTGGGCCACAACAGGGGTCCCCTAGAGAAAACAAACAAAATTACAGTATTAACCTTTCAGTGCACTTCTAAAATAGGAATGTCCACTGCATACATATCCCACTCCATCAAGGTGGTAAAAACACTGACATTGCTAATTTCTGTCCTATTGCCATACTTTCCCCACTCTCAAATGTCCTGAAAAAAATTTATTCACTCACAACTTATGCCTTATCTACCGCAAAACAACCTCCTAACCCCCACACAACATGGATTTTTTCCTGGCCATAATACCATCAGTGCACTCCTTTCCTTCCTCGATTCTATTAACCATGCTCGTGACTCCTGCAAAATCATATAAACCCTGTTCCTAGACCTTTCCAAAGCCTTCAGCACCATCTCTCACCCTATACTCCTATCACAACTCTCCTCC
>NC_056727.1:1230274515-1230299515 GCF_019279795.1 Protopterus annectens | reverse complement strand
TTTTGTATATTTTAAATACTGTAGTTTGCTTTCTTTACCTTGTGTTTTACTTGCATCCTGCTTTAACAGCATATTAAAACTTCAAAAGAGACCACATCTCTCTCTCTCTTCTGAGTCAGGCAGAATTTTTTTTCCCTGCCCACCCACCGAGTTACAGTTGTCTTGTTAAATACCACTGTATTTCTAGTTGCCTGCCTCTTATGTTAATCTGACCATATATCTCATTTCCTCTCTACTTTCACTGGCTTGTGTGAGTAATCACAAAATCAAAAAACCCTCCCCTTCAACTATTTAAATTTATTGGCCATCCTACTGTATTCCATAGTACCAGAATACAAAAGTGACCACCCCTTTCAACCCATCTTGCTATTTTAAAAATAGTAAATCTCCACTAAACCTTAACTTTTAAACGGGTAAAACTTAATTACCTACTTTCACATCTAACTTCTCTAGTGCACACTGCAGTGTGCATTTTTTTCATCTTACCTTTAAGCATCCCTGTGACTAACACTTTCTCTAATACCTGCTGGAAAGCACTAGGAAGCCTTAAACTGATAAAAGCACTCAACTCTCCTTGTTAATAAGGAGAAATTAATAGTAGGCACTAAACAGCCTATAATTGCAAAGTACCTTGCTAAGGTACGGGAAAACAGCTCCTGTACTTTACAAAAAAAAAGCACCAAACCAGGCATGTCCAAGGGTCTGCTTCCGGTTACTTCTCCTGTCCACCTGGTGAATCTGGGCATACTGGGGCAATGCAGCAATTGCCTCATGTACACAGACAACCCTCTCCTCCTACCACCCAACACTACAACCTGTGAGAGATGCACTTACATAGCCAAAATGGAAGCAAAGCTCTCTCCACCCAAGATTGTGCTAGACAGTCAAGAGGAGAAGGATAACACCCACACTACACCTCAAGCAACACATAGCCCTTCTAAACCCACACCACCAACACCCACATATAGCAACACTAAACCCATGTATGCAGAGGCCCTTAACTGTAACCTGCCCAAGCAACAAGGACCTCTGAAACGCAAACAAACACCAATCACAACCAAAGTGTCTCAGTTCACAACACCAGTGTGTCACCCAGCAACAGCCCCTAAGGCAAGACAATGTACCTAACACTTTAGTCATAGGTGACTCTATAGTCCGGCACACTGATGTCCCTCTCACTAGGTTGAACAAGGAGAAAATTAGTCAGCTGCCTGTCAGGTGCCAGGATCTGCCACATAATGCATGCACTCAAGTCACTCCACAAAAAGTACAAATATGACTCTGTCATGTTCCATGTTGGAGTGAATGACTTGAGACGTACCTCCCTGGACTACATGGAAGAGCTCTCAGATCATGTGGCCCAGGCAGGTATGACCCTAGCCCTGAGTAGCATCCTGCCTTCGCCCAGAAATATACCACAATATAAGGACAAAATGATTGACTTCAACAATTGGCTAAGCTTTTGGTGTCATTCAAAGGGGATCCAGTATCTGTCTGCCTGGGACAACATGATTGACAGACCACGATGCTTTGCCAGAGATGGTCTGTACCTATCGCCCCTGGGATTCAGGTTACTGGCTAAGGCTCTTGCCACCCCTATAGTTCCTTTTTAAGCACAGTTCAAAGGACAAAACCACCACCATAACAGGTACAAGCATGCAAAATCTGAAGGTAATGCTACTCAATGCTGGAAGTCTAAACCTCAAAATGCACTCTCTCGAGGCACTCCTAAAAATGGAGAACATCGATATCTGTGCAGTAACTGAGACCTGGTTCAAGGCTCCAGAGAGCACCCCTGCAATACCAGGCTACAACTCTTACCACACTTTTCGGCCACCAAAGCAGGAACGAAACACTAAAGGTGGAGGAGTGTCAATATTCACCAAGGATATTCACACCACCAGGCTAGTTGCCCAACACAATGCGTCTGAAATTCTCCAGGTGCAAATAACACTAGGTAAGACTGCAATCAAAATTGTAGCTTGCTACAGATCCCCCACCATACCCCAAGATTCTCACTATACCTTTCTAAACATACTGGAAAATATTAAGATAGAACCAAACACCCTAATACTGGGTGATTTTAACTACCCTGCCATTAACTGGGAAAACTACTCATGTACCAACACCTTTGTCCAATGGTTCTTGGAATTCATAAATTCCAACGCCCTGGATCAACTAATCCATAGTCCCACCAGGGGCTCCAATATCCTAGACCTGGTCATTACCAACATGGGAAATCCATGCCCCACACCTATGGTCACCCCCTCGTTAGTCAGGTCTGACCATAAGCTAATCACCCTTAACATCCACATCCCACCCCCCAGTAAGGAAACCTCCATAAAAAACTTCTCCAAAGCCAACTTCATGCTACTCAAGTCAGAAGTGACAAACTTCATGACACCCATGCAGACGGGAACTGAAAGCTCAACTGCTGAATCCTACACTAAGGCACTGTATGAGCACATCCGCTCATGCATGAATCGTGCCATCCCAAATAGAACCAAGATGCTCTCATCCAAAAAAAGGAAGCCAATCTGGTGGTCCCCTGCCATAAACAAACTTTACATCAAAAGGAAGAAACTGTTGCAGAAAAGAGGAAAATCCCAGGATGCAAAAAACTTCCTTACCAGCCTCAGTAAGACACTGAGATCCCTCATAAAATCCTCCAAAGCTAGTTACGAAAATAAAATTGCCAAAGATTCCAAAGACAACCACAAGGCATTCTATAACTATGTCAAGAATCTAAATGGCAATGCTCAGATCTGCTCTGAGCTAAAACAGAATGGCATAAAATATACTGATCCCAAGGATATTGCCAATATCCTGGCAGATTGATTCAGTGCCAACTTCACCCCCTCTTACCCACTAAATGGCCCATCTCCATACCGGGAGATTGCCAAATTCCAGTAATAATGGCCACACAGGTAAAAAACGCACTCTCCAAAGCTAAGAATACAGCATCCACGGGACCAGATGACATCCCGGGCTGTGTACTACATGAACTACAATATGAACTGGCACCTCACCTAAGTGTCATGTTTAATCATAGCCTCACCTCAGGTTTCGTGCCCACTGAGTGGTGCAGAGCTACAGTTATCCCACTCCACAAGGGGGGAATCCACCTTGGATCCTGGAAACTACCGTCCCATCAGTCTGACAAGCCTTATCTGCAAGGCCATGGAGCGTATTATCATGGAACTTATAAACAAAGACATTGGCAACCTTCAAACACTGGACCCCACCCAGTTTGGGTTCATGAAGGGCCGATCTGGTCTCCTGAACCTGATTGACTTCTTCGAATCAGTCTCCAGAGCCATGGACATGGGTAAGGTGGTCCACACAGCCTATCCAGAACTTGCTAAGGCCTTTGACACCATCCCCCACTCTGGAATCATAGATAAAGTTACTAAGCTGGGCATTAATCCCTACATCACCCAATGGGTTGCTAACTGGCTTACTGATAGAACCCACACTGTAAAAGTAGCCAACTCCAAATCCAGCTCCAGACAAGTGGAGTACCTCAGGTTTCAGTCCTGGGACCGCTCTTGTTTGGCATCTACTTCTCTGAAGTACAGGCCAACACTAAGGGACTCAGGATAACAAAGTTCGCAGATGACTGCAAACTGGGAGCCATTATTGAATCCCCAAATGATGTGGATACTCTGCAAAAGAGCCTTACAGAAACAGTTGCTTGGTGCCAGAGCTGTGGGCTCAAGCTCAATGCCAAGAAATGTATAGTTATCCCTTTTGGGAAAAAACATGTACCCGTGAATTACCATATAGGTGGCAGTACACTAAACACCGAAAGTGTGATAAGAGACTTAGGGACACAGGCAGACAGTGGTCTCACCTTCGATAACCACATCGCCACAGTCAGGAAACCACATCGCCACAACAGTCAGGAAATCCTTCTATGTGGCACACCTCATCACTAAGGGCTTTTCATCCAGAAAAAAGGAGGTCATTGTCCCACTGTACTCCTCCCTCATTAGACCCATTATAGAATACAATGCTCCATTTGGTATGTACCTCTCAAGACATCTGCAACAACTGGAAAGGCTGCAGAAATACCTCACTAAAAGAATCACAGGCCTAAAGCAGATGCCCTACGCTGACCGCCTTAAAAAACTCCAGCTATACTCTGTCACATATCGTCTACTCAGAGGCGATCTCTGCTTAACATACATGACCATGTCAATCCCAGAGCTGTTGGACATGCTGCACTTAAAGAAATCCCAATCCATCAGAGCCACACGCTCCAGGGATCTAAACCTTGTCATCACAATAAACAAAACATGCTGGAGGGATAGGTTCCTGACCCAGAGACTCCCCAGACTCTGGAATAGGTTGCCCATACATGTCAAGCAGAGTGCCTCTTTGGCCCTCTTCAAAAGGAACCTTGACGATTGGATGGGAGAAAGGAAATTCACCCCGGGGATCACGTCAGTCGCCCTGCTAGACAGGGGTCCAGGGAAGTAAATAGTGTGGGAAGAAATAGCCAGGGAATTGTTATGGCTAGGCTTGTATCAGCCCTAGGGCTGATAGCCTAGTACCAACCTATGAACCTATATATATTTATGAATGCATTTTTATTTATTTACATTTGTTTACTGAGAAGGTCCAACTAGGCAGATGCACATTTTCAGCGGAGGCCCTGGAAGAAAAGCTCCACTTACACTTAATGACTATATATAATATACAGTATAAAGAATTACATTATATAGAAGCACAGGTCATTATTTGGTTACATTTATAGAAAACAAGCATGCACAATGGTTATAATTATTGATAGAAGCATGATAGTGTATTTAGCAGTAGAAACAGGACCGCAAACGCAGAAGATAAAAAATATAAATGTGTTGTCAGTTATTCTAGTAGTGATTTAGTAGGCTAACAGTGTTTACAAATAGTAGGCGGACAATTTTAGTTTACAATTTATTATTCCATCAGTAGTTATTAGAATTAAAGCACTTGTGCTATATATATATATATATATATATATATATATATATATATATATATATATATATATATATATATATATATATATATGTATAGAGAGAGAGAGAGTGAGATAGACATAAAAGAAGCACATATTAAGACACGCATTTGAGTATCTGTGGGAATTATTTACATATCAACAACTGGGAAAGTAGACTGGTCAGCACACTCATCGGAGCCACAACAGGGGCCCCTTACAGAAAACAAACAGAATTATAGTAGTAACCTTTCAGTGCACTTCTAAAACAGGAATGTCCACTGCATTCATATTGTCAATAAACAGACATGCATTATCAGATATGTAGCATACATAGAGAAGTTATAGATATTCAGGAATGCCTTGAATTTCAAGCCAGTCAGTAAAACATGTAGAGGCTATTTTATTCAAACCACATGAATATAAACAAAGATTATGTGTTACATACATACATATGCACATACACAGAGAAATAGCGACTATAACCTGTCAAAATATAGCATCATCGATGGCATGAGACTTTGGTCAAAACATTTAATTTTACATGCCTTATTAAAGTGGTAATGTAAAGTATATAAGGAAATGTATAGACTGCATTTGCCTCAACTTTCAAATGCTGAGTGTAAACTAATTGTACTTCGTCAAGTATTCAGCAAAGCTGTGACAGCTCAAAACATTTTAACACAATAAATGATAGAAAAAAGTGAAAAAAGAAATTCATAAGGATAGAATCACCATTATACAAATAGTTATGGTGTGATCTCTGAAGGACAACATGAGAAAAAAAAAACTTTAGAGCAGTGTTTAGATAGTGTTCCAAAGCTGCCTGGCATTTTGTTTTAGAGAGAAAAGGCAAAATATTTTATTTTTTTATAATATTAGCACATTAGATACTGAGCAGTCTCTTATCTCTTTTCTTGAATTCAGCTGTTCTAAAAAGCTCTGTATTATTCTATACATCCCACCTGGTAGTAACATTACCATTCTAGAAGATATTCTATCCTGGATTTCCTGATCTATAACAAATGAAAGTTATCCTGGGGGACATGAACATTGATTATGATTCTTTGAACATTGATTATGATTCTGTCTCCTCCAGTCAATCACCCTTTTGCATAAATTTGTTCCATTTCACCCAGCTTATCACTACCACTACCAGATAGTATAGAACTGAAGCAGAATCCATCTTAGACTGGATTCTCATCTCAGATTCTTCCAAGTATATCAGTTCTAGAACTGTCCAACTCAACTGGCGACCATCTCCCAGCCTACACAATCCAATCCTACTTATCCCTCCCAAAGCATCATAATATCAAACCTGCACAAAATCATTCAAAATTTAATCCCAGTGCATTTAACTACATTCTGAAAACCACTGATTGGAGTATCCTTAAATCCCTTCTGCTAGATGATGCTCTGCTCCACTTTAATAGTTATTTTCTTAATAGAAAACCTAGCCCCAACCAGAATAAGAAGAACCAAAGCCAATCATGCCCCCTGGCTTATAAAAGCTACTAAAGAAATCATGAATAGGAACAAATAATGGAAACTCTGGCTTTTTTAATCCCTATCCCATTCCTACTTACTTCAAAAAACTTCTTCTGAAACTAAAACCCTGCTCTACCTCCACTAACAAAATTCCAGCCAAGTTTCTAAAAATTTCAACTGACTCGATGGCCTACCATATCAGCATTCTGATAAACATATCTATCCTAGAATCTCATGTCCCTTGTCTATGGAAAAAAAACAATAATTCTACCATTGCACAAAGGAGGCTCCTTAACTTGACATCTCAAATTTCTGTCCCCCATATCAAAAATTCTACAAAAATGTGTCCAGAAACAACTGTTAGATTTCCTTCTGAACAAAATTTTCCCCCACCCAGCATGGCTTCCATCCAGAACATAGTACATCCACTGCACTGATATCCTTCTTGGATATAATCATCAAAGCCCGTGACACTGGAAATATAGTATCAGCATTCTTGGACTTATCAAAGGCTTTCGATATCATCTCTCACCCTATCCTCTTTTCCCAGCTCTCCAGTATAGACTTCTCTCCACAATCACTTACCTGGTTTAAAAGCTACTTGTCTAACAGATAATATGCTGTTAAATGGCAGAACTCCATTTCCCCCTACATTTACAACCCTATAGGAGTGCCCCAAGGCTCAATATTAGGTCCACTCCTGTTTAATATTTTCATCAACAATCTCTGCCAAGCTATCCAGCAGGGTTCTCTAATCCAGTATGCAGATGGCAATACTATAGTCTGCCATGCTCTCAACTCTGATACATTAAAACAACTCACCCAAGCCGCATTTTTCTACTGTAGAAACTTGGCTCCATAATAACCACATTTCTTTAAACCCCAAAAAGACCAAACTTATGATCTTTACTCCCAAGAGAAAGTCTCCTGTTAATGAAGACAACTTTGAAATACTCTCCCTTAATTCCACCAAAATTGAGTTAGTGACCTTTACTAAACTGTTAGGTGTTATAACTGATGCAACCTTAACTTTAATCTTCACATACAAAACAATATTAGCAAGACCCACAAAAAATGTGGGCTTCTCTATAGACATAATAGGATTCTCTACCTCCCTGCCAAACAAATATTAGTCCTATCTTATCTTTTACCCTCTCTAACTTATGACACTCTTACTAACCAATCTACAGTCTTAGCTGGAAACAATTAGAATCCTGCTATCACAAGATCACTAAATTCACCACTAATAGCCGCCACTTTACCCACCACAGTACTGCCCTAAAACAACTTCATTGGCCGGAATTCCCCCACTACCTACTACTTTAGTTCACAGCTACTCACAAATTGATTTATAAACCTCAAGAGTGCCCTACACTCAGCTGTTTATTCACCCTCTATTATCCTGTCAGTCCTCTTCATTCTGAACACCAATATCTTGTACAAATTCACAAACCCAAGCTACCTGCAGGTCAACTATTATACTCATGGAACATATCTAAACTATGGAATAATCTGCCACCATCTATCTGGTTACAAGAATGTACTTCCAACTTTTAAGCTGCGCTATACAACCATCTTCTCTTCGAGTGGATATGTAACTCACTCAGCCATTGCTTAATCTTCCAATTTTAACCATAAAACTTAATCCCTAGTTGTTACTAATTTTTCTTTTTCTTCTGACAAACTTTATTTTTCTCTACATCTCCTCCTCTTGCCTCCTCTTAATTATATTACATCTTATTCCTTCCTCCTCTCTTCTTAATCTCCCTTCCCTCTTTCATCTGCCTTCCTGTCCACTCCCATCTCCTCTCTCTCCCCCTTTTCCTTCCTATCCCCTATTAATCTATAATGTAATTGCTGTTTACCTTTTAACCAAGTTGTATTTACATTTAGATACTCAGCTTGGTTGCCCTTCTTGTGGCCTTACCATACTATTCTGTTCTTGCATACACCAACCAAATCTTGACAAAATTGTTTTGTTTTGTGCTATGTCCTGTTATTGTATCCATGTACTAGAAACATGCTCATTCCCTTAAGTCAAGAAGTCTGTAGTAGGTTTATTTCATTATATGCAAATTCCTTTCAAGAAAATTGTATGTATAATTAATTCTATGTAAATTCTGTGAACTATTTAATAAAAAAATTATGTACATATTTTTGAACACTTTGAACCTTTATGTTAATTTCTGTTAATTTTTATTGTACTTGCTTTGTCAATCTGGTGTTAGATCTTTTGTTTTGTTTTTTTTTTGCTAAATGGAGCTTTTCTCCCTGGGCCTCCACTGAAAATGAGCTCATCTTGGTCCAGTGGACTTTCCTGATAAACAAATGCCAATAAATAAATAACATGTTTCTTTGCAAGGCACAACTGCTCAAAGCAATGCTGTGCTGTAAAATGAGGGAAAAACCTGTTTGATTATAAAAGTGCACCTAGATGAATACACAAAATAACAATCAACATTAATAACAGACCATGAAAAAATAATTGCCAGTGAGAGGAAGAAGATTTGTAGCAACAAACATAAAACAAAAATACTATTGCGTAGGCCTGAATAATTATTAGACCCACTTTATCAAAAACAAGTACATAGTAAAATACATATCAATTCATTGCTGAAGAGGCTACAGTTCTGAGTGTGACAAGACAGGCTCTCTAGCTGAGTGAAATGCAGTGATTCAACTAGGGTTGGGAGGGTGGCTTAATATGTAAGATGTTTGCCTTACAAACACACAGGGGCGGCTCGTGGCATCGGGCTGCTGGACTGCAGCCCCCTCAAAATAAAAATTAGAAAACAAAATTATTTTTTAAAATTTCACGCATGCGCAGTAGTCCCGACTACTGTCGGTCTATGCGCATGCTCAAGGCAGTCCCCATAGAGGGACACAAGGAGACGTCTGTACACTTTTAAAGTGCACAGACTCGCTGGGATTATATGTCGGGTCCGGACTGCAACAGCAGCAGTCAGAACAGTCTCATCATCAGGAGGGAGTTTTTACTTGGGATCTTGTCGGGAAGGAGCTTTGCTTGGGATCTCGTGGGTCTTTGTGAGTATTGCGCAGGCAGGATATGGTATGGAGAACAGACAGGTAAGTGTATGGTGCATTTTACTTTATACTGTGTGTGTTAGCTGGATATATTAGTGCTTTCAACTGGGGGTGTGTGTGTGTGTGTAAATGCCCCAGGTGCTCATGGTGGTGTGGTAGGGAATACCTCAGGCTTGAACCCTGTACCCTGTATGCAGGTGTTAAAGACTTGAGTTCCCTACCCACCACCATTTGTAAAAAAATTGCAGATTTTTGCCTCATATTTGATCTGATCTGTTCCTCATAATATCTGTGGTTTGTAAATGTTGCAATGCTTGATATTTGATGGTGTAGTAGTAGCATTGTTGCCTCACAGCTGCAGGTTCGCAGGTTTGATTCTTGGCTGGGGTTCCTTCTTTGTGGGGTCCGTATCTTCTCCCTGTGTTTGTGTGGGTGTGCTTTTGTGTCCTCCCATGTCTGCATTATTTCTTCCTGGGCCTCTGCTGAAAATTGTTTTTTTGTTCCAAGTCAGACTGTCCTGATTAACAAATGTTAAATAAAATTGACAGGCATTTGAATTTCAGACGTCAGGTTTCTGAATGTTTAATTCCTTGCAGATTTGATGGTGCAGTGGTAGTATTGTTGCCTCACAACTATAGGTTTTCTGGTTTGATTCTTGGTTGGGGTGGCTTCTGTGTGGAGTCTGCATCTCCTCCCTGTGTTTGTGTGGATTTGCTCTGGTGCCCTGCCATTTTACAAAGACGTGTCTGCAGTATTAATCCCTGCGTCTCTGCTGAAAATTGTTTTTGTTCTGTCCGCAGTAAAATTGACCGGCATTTGAATTTCAAACTTCATGTTCTTCAGAATACATAGTAGCACAACCTTTTTTTCTACCAATTTTCTAAGTTTATAAGATGAATATTTTAAATTTGTCCCTATTTTTGGGACTGTATTCCCCCATTATTGGTTTTGTCCAGGTTTTTGTGCTAAGGTTGACAGCTATGGCAAGAACTGAATTCACTGAATATGTTTGAGGGCTGTATTCCCTCATTACTGGGTTTGTCCAGGTGTTTTGTACTAAGAGGTTGACAGCTATGGTGAGAACTGAATTCACTAAATGATAGCCATTTAAGTTTCAGTCTTCCTCTCTTTTACAAAGCAGCTGATGTGGCGTAGTGGTATGTTACTCTGACTGTTTTTTGCTCAGGGACCTTGGCAGTAAAATATATGGTGGCAACACAACATTTTATTCTAGCAACTTTCCAAGATTATACAAGCAATGTTTAATGTGTCCCTGGTTTTTGGGCTTTGACCCCCACAATACATTTTGGCTTTTTCCAGTTTTCTTGAGCTGCGAAGTTGAGATGCAGTTGAGTATTGAGTAGATTTTACAAGGAGCTGAGAGCTGCAGGGGAATAGAAGTTTAGTGCTTTGCCTAGTTAATACTATAGCACAACAGGTTGTGTACTTGCTTTTGATGCAGAAGGCTGTGGGTTCTACTCCCACAAGGGGTGGATGCTGCCGTAGTGAGAATGTTCTCCTTGGTGAAGATACTAACTATGAGTTCGTTATCAGTTTGCCATCCATTTCCTCTTGCAATATTATTACTAGCTTATCATTTTTTTAATGTTATATATAGGCAATTTATTCCTGAGGGGCAACAGACACTTTATTTTTCGATGAAACCATGAAATATAAAGGTAATTGCTAGCAGCAACTGCTTCATTAGTTACAGATTTCTTTAATGTGGAATTATTTAGATGACTTACTTCAGAGATTGTGCATATTTACTGATAATGGACTGTAGAATTGTGCATATTTACTGATAAAGGTGGACTGTAGAATTGTGCATATTTACTGATAATGGTGGACTGTAGAATTGTGCATATTTACTAATAATGGTGGACTGTGGAATTGTGCATATTTACTAATAATGGTGGACTGTAGAATTGTGTATATTTACTAATAATGGTGGACTGTGGAAGTCTGAGTAGACTTTTTTATGATAAATGTTCTCAACTGGGCAGTTTTGCCATTATGGGTGCATATGGTTTGTTTCATTGCTTACTGGAAAAATGTTCAAAACAAATTTAAAACACCATCTAACAAGTGTACTGTATTGTACAAGGAATATAATTTTAGTACAATGAGGAAGGTGTATCAAAGAGCACATGTATGTTTCATATGCAAGGGACCTATGATTCGAAAACAGCCCAAAATTAATCTATCTGCCACTGGCAAAATGTATTTTCTTTGAATGTGGGTTTCAATGCTGTTTCAATGAATGTGAGTTTCAAGGGCAGAGAAGTTTTAATGCTAAGTTTTCATTGTGAGACTGCATTGCTTTGTTTAACAGATGACTTAGTGTTTGTGCTGTAAAATACAAAATAAAACTTTCAAATGAAGTCCAACTCCTCATAGAAGTAAAGCAGTATGCACATTAGTGTTTATGGTAAATGGAGTGAAATAGCCAAGTAATGGTTCATTGGAATGGCTGCAGAGGCTCCATTCAACCATTATTTTGTCAGGGGGGCAGCAAACTCAGACAGGCCCAGCTGAACTATACCTCCCAACTGTCCAGATTTTCAAAGAATGAATAGATTTTTGCTTCTTATTTTTGGTTTGTTGTTCATAAAATTTGTAGTTTTAATTCCTAAATGATTTGCCAGAAGTCACTAAATAAGTTTCAGACTTCATAACCTTCAGAAAAATGCATGTTAAAGTAAGAGCTGTTCTATCAACTGTCTCAGTTTATACAAGAGTAATTTTTAGTACTGTTTATATGTGCCCCCAATATATTTGGCCTTGTTCAGATTTACTGCATTAACAGGTTGAGAGGTACATGCAAATAAATTGCTTTATAGAATTAGGCATAGCCAACCTCTCAACTGTCCCCAATTTTTGTCTCAAAATGTTGCTCTTCCCCCTAATAATCCCTCCGCAAAATAGCAATTTTGGAAGAAAACATGGAGGGTTTACAATTAAGAAATAACTGTAATAATCAAAGTTATAGATTACTTGAAATGCATGTAGATTCTTTTATTTTGTCAGCTGCTCAAGGTAGCAGTACTAATATTAAAGTGTCCCTTCTTTGACAGGTAGCAGCTGTATTGTGTGTCTATTTTATATTTTTGCATCACATTTTTGGTCCATTTTTCATAAAATTGTGTTTTTTGACAAATTAGTGACAAATCACTAAAGACTGAAGTTAGAAAATGACAGACATTTGAGTTTCAGATTTTATACCCTTCAGAAAATTCATACTAATGCAAGACCTATTCTATTATCTTTCTAAGTTTATTAGAGCAATATTTAAAAATTGTCCTTATTGTTGGGCCTTTGTCCCACTTCTGTGTATGGCTTTGTCCAGATTTCTTGCTCTTGAGGTTGAGAGGTATGACAAATGTGTCAGGGCCATCACAGTCAGCCAGAGAGATTGCAAATTGTGACATGCTTGTTGCACCCAACTCCCCCATGTAGTGACTCTGGATGTGTCCAAGCAAGGCAAGGAGTAGTTGTATCTACCTTGGATGGGGAGGACACACTGCATAAGTACTAAAGTGGCTTTTCATCTGTCCTTGATTTTGCAGAATGGTCTGGTTTCTGTCATATTTTTGTACTGTTGATTTATGCTTATTACTCAGATTTATGCTTATTACTCAAAGTGCCTGTTGCTCTGTGTTTAAGTAGCAATGCTTTAATGACCATAAGGTAAGCTTGTCTGACATCGTAAGATGCAAGTAAGCTTTAATAAGCATACTGTAAGAATTGCCAACATTGAAAGCCTTTCTGTTGTTGCCATGCAGAGAATACTTGACTAGATAATGTATAAGCCTTGGGTATTAAAGGACAGGATTCCATTATTTTAAAAAGCTCATTACACTTGTTGGAGACTTCCAGTCATCTCTACAGACCTTACCCGTAAACTAAACAGAATGCCAATCATGTGTGGTCCATAACCTGTACAGTAATCCTTTAAGCAATGTATCTTGAGCTTGTTTCTTGTTTGCTTTTCATTTTTTACTTTTATCATGTTTTCCCCATGAAACAAGTTGTCAGGCAGCAGGTCTTTTTTGGATAAGAAACATTTTTACAAGTGGGGGCATCACATAGATATCTACTTTCAGCATGTTACTTGGTTCTTTAATAAAGCTGAATATATTATAATTAGAACTGCAGTGCAAGGAGAAGTGGTTTGAGTTGAGTGCTTTGATTTTGACTGGCATTCCAGTAATGTATTTAAAAAGTAATTTATTTTTTCATGCCTCACAACCTTTTGTTTCCATCTAGATATTAAGTAAGCTGTCATGCAGCCAATGCATTGAAATATTTTTATTCTTCTACACTTATTTTTGTCTTGATTGGACTTTCATAATGATGGTTTGCCACCCAGGGCAGCGTATTTAATTAAAGTTAGTTTTTTGTGGTTTTGTGCATAGCTCCTCCCCTTTATGGTTGACCACACCCCTTCCCTTTGACCCCACCCATTCAGCATCTCCTGCAGCCCCCCCTGTGATTTGAAGTCACCAGCCGCCACTGCAAACACAAGGTGCAGGGTTTGAGTCTCACAATGGATAATTGGCTAGGCTTAAAATGGCTTGCAAGGGCAGTTAGCTTAGTACTAAACTATGAACCTATGAACTAATCTAATTTCCTATAGGTGCAGGGAAGGTAAATGCAAAAGGACAAACTTCAAATGTAACCTCTTAGCTCTTCTATAAGAAATCCACCCCATTGAGAGCTTGTGTAATCTGACCTGCAGTACGCTAATTAGGCAGTTTGTAAACCTTGCCTATAGGTGGAGGGAAGGTAAATGCAAAAGGACAAACTTCAAATGAAACCTCTTAGCTCTTCTATAAGAAATCCACCCCATTGAGAGCTTGTGTAATCTGACCTGCAGTACGCTAATTAGGCAGTTTGTAAACCTTGCCTCTAGGTTCATAAGTAGTACTAGGCTATCTGCCCAAAGGCATTTATAAGCCTAGCCAGAATGTGTTGACTTTTGCCTTCCCCTTAGATTAGTTCCCTGTGCCTCTGTCCAGCAGAGCCACTGAAGTGATCCCCAAGGTAAACTTTCTGTTTCCCATCCACTCGTCAATGTTTCTTTTGAAGAATGTTAGTGAGGAGCTCTGCCTGATGTAGATTGGAATCTTGTTCCAAAGCATGGGAAGTCTCTGGGACAGGAATCTATCCCTCCAGAAAGTCCTATTTATTGTTGTGGTGAGGTTTAGATCCCTAGAGCATGTGGCTTGAGGGGATAAGGTTTTCTTTAGGTGGAGCATGTCCATCAATCCTGGGTTGGACATGGCCTTGTAGGTCAGGCAGAGATCACCTCTGAGTAGGAGGTATGCAACCGAGTACAGCTGGAGTTTCTTCAGTCGAGCTGCATAGGGCATCTGTTTGGGGCCAGTGATCTTCTTGGTGAGGTACTTTTGTGGTCTTTCCAGCTGTTGCAGGTGTCTTGTAAGGTACATCCCAAATGGGGCGTTGTACTCTATGATGGGTCTGATGAGTGATGAGTAGAGGGGCACAATGACCTCTTTTGATCTTGATGTGAACCCTTTTAGGGTCACGTAGAAGGATTTTCTAACCACTTTGGCAATGTGATTATCAAAGGTGAGATTACTATCTACTTGGGTCCCCAGATCCCTTATGTCTTCCGTATTTAGGGGACTACCACCTATGTGGTAGTTTGTGGGTACTTTGTTTTTTCCAAAGGAGATGACTATGCACTTATTGGCATTTAGCTTGAGGCCATGATTTTAACACCAGGTATCCATTTCAGTGAGACCCTTTTGGAGGATGTCTGTGTCAGCTGGAGAGTCAAGTATAGCCCTTAGTTTGCAGTCTGCGAATGTGGTCAGTCATAGTCCTCCTGTGCTTGCCTGTAGCTCTGAGAAGTATATGCCGAACAGGAGGGGTCCTAGGACTGAGCCCTGGGAAATGCCACTTGTAACCGGTTGAGTCGGACCTAGCTCCCACAACTCTCACCATGTGGGTTCTGTCTGTGAGCCAGTTGGCAACTCATCTTGTGACCTAGGGGTTTATGTTCAGGCTGGTGAGCTTGTCTATAATACCAGAATGGGGAATGGTGTTGAAGGCCTTAGCGAGGTCTAGGTAGGCTGTGTGTACCACCTTTCCCTCGTCTATAGCCTTGGTAACTGTCTCAAAGTCCACCAGGTTTAGGAGGCATGATCTGCCCTTAACAAAGCCGAACTGGGTAGGGTCCAGTATTGAGGTTCCCAATGTCTCTGTCAATGAGTTCCATGATGAAGCGCTCCATAGCCTTGCAGACCAAGCTAGTCAGGCTTATAGGGTGATAGTTCCTGGTGTCTGTTGTGTCTCCACCTTTTTGGAGCAGAATAACCATTGCTGTGCGCCACTCTATGGGTACGTAGCTGTGGAGAAGCTGAGTTTGAACAGTGTGTTTAGGTGAGGGGTTAGTTTGTCTTTGAGCTCATGTGGGACACAGCCTGGGTCATCGTCTGGTCCCATTGATGCTGTGTTTTTGGCTTTGGAGAGGGCTGTTTTAACCTGAGTATCTGTGATTTCAGGGACTCTACATTCTTCTGGTATGGTTATGGGCCCTTTTGGGGATGAAAGGGGGGTGAAGTTTGCGCTGAACCTGTCTGCCAAGATGTTGGCGATATCTGTCGGTTCAGTGTATTTTGTGCCATTCTGCACAAACTCTGAGCAGATCTGAGCATTGCCACTTAGATTCTTGACATAGCTAAAGAATGACTTGTGATTATCTTTGGAGTCATTGGCAATTTTTCTTTCAAAGTTCACCTTGGATGATTTTGAGGGATCATAGTTTCTTGCTGATACTGATCAGGGATGTCTTCCCTTCTTGGGATTTTACACTTCTGTACTAGTTTCCTCCTTTTATTGTGTAGCTTGTTTATGGCAGGAGTCCACCAGACTGGTTTCCTTTTCTTGGAGGAGTGAGTCTTGGTTTTGCTTGGGATGGCACGATCCATGCATTCTTGTAGGTGCCCGTAGAATGCATTAGTAAAATATTTTGCAGCTTGGACAGCATTATCCTTCAGCATGGGGGCTTTGAAACTTTCCACCTCTGTCTTAAGTAATGTGAAGTTTGCTTTTGAAAAGTTTTTCACAGTGGTTTCCTTGTACGGGGGTGGGGGCGGAATGTGGATATCCAAAGTGATTTGTTTATGGTCAGATCTAACCAGTGAAGGGTTGACCTCCAGTGTGGAACACCAGTTGCCCATGTTGGTGATGACAGATCCAATATATTGTCACCTCTTGGAGTGTTGACCAGTTGATCCAGGGCATTTGAGTTTATAAACTCTTGGAAATGTTGGGCAAGGGAGTTAGTACTTGAGTAGTTCTCCCAGTTAATGTTTGGGTAATTGAACTCACCCAATATTAGGGTGTTTGGTAGGACCTTTGTTTCCCAGTGTTTCCAGAAATGCAGAATGGGGGTCCTGGGACATGGTGGGTGATCTGTAGCGAGCTACAATTTGAATTGCAGTTTTGCTCATTGTTAGTTGCACGTGGATGATCTCTGAAACATCGTGCTGTGCCGCTAACCTGGAGATGTGGGTATCCTTGATGAATATGGATACGCCCCCACCTTTTGTATTTCTGTTTGGGTTCTGTGGCCGAAATGTATGGTGGGAGTTGTAGCCTGGTAGTGCTGGGGTGCTCTCTGGAGCCTTAAACCAGGTTTCTTTTACTGCACATACATCTATTTTCTCCATACTGTGGAGTGCCTCGAGTGTGTGCATTTTGAGGTTTAGACTTCTAGCATTGAGTAGCATTACCCTCAGTTTTTTGTTACTTGTGCTATTTACGGCGGTGGGTTTGTCTTTTGAGCCTTGCCTAAAAAAGGCACTATGGGGGTGGCAAGAGCCTTGGCCAGTATTCGAAAGCCTAAGGGTGACAGGTGCAAGCCGTCTCTAGCGAAGCAGCGTGGCTTGTTGAGTGTCATCACAGGTGGACAGACACTGGCTCCCCTTTGAATGACACCAGAAACTTAGCCAATTGTTGAAATCGAGAATTTTTTCTTTATACCGTGGTATCATTCTTGGTGAGGGCAGGATGCTACACAGGGTCAGGGTCATACCTGCCTGGGCTATGTGATCAGAGAGCTCTTCCATGTCTCTTTTCATGTAGTCCAGGGAGGTATGGTTCAGGTCATTCACACCAACATGGACAATGACAGAGTCATATTTGTACTTTTTCTGGAGTGACCTGAGTGCTTGTGTTATGTGGCGGATCCTGGCACCTGACAGGCAGATAACAGTAACCTTCTCCTTATTCAGCCTAGTGAGTGGGACATCAGTGTGTCTGGCTATAGGGTCACCTATTACTAGTATGTTGGGTATGTTTTGCCTTAAGGGCTGTGATTGCATGGCACACTGGTTTTGTGAAGTATGTGTTTCATGGTTTGTGTTGGGTGGGGGGTGGAGGTTGCTTGGTTGTTTGCTTTGGAGGTCTCTGTTGGTTTTGCAGATTTTTATTTAGAGCCTCCGAGTATGTTTTCATGTATTTGTGTGTTTTTTGCCGGTGCTGGTTTAATGGGCCTATGTGAGACTGGTGGTGTGATACAAGCATTTTTCTTCTCCTCTTGACTGTCTGATCCAGTCTTGGGTTTGATAGAGCTTAGCCTCCAGTTTGGGTGTATAATTGCATCTCTCGCATGTACTGGTGTTTGTTGGTAGGAGGAGAGGGTTGTCTGTGTACATGAGGCAGTTGTAACATTGCCTCAAAATGCCCAGATTCACCAGTTGGACTGGAGAGTACACCTGAAACTTCCCTTTGGACATGCCTGGATAGGTACAGTGAACTGTTTTACTAGATGGCTGGCAAGGTCAAATAGAGAACCTTGTCCTTCTGTACAGTACAGGAGGGTCTAGTGCTAGGGTTTATAAGTGCTTGCTATAAGTTTTGAGCAAGTGTCGGGCTGAGAAATGAATGGCTTGAGTGCTTAAGTTGATTTGTCTAGTTCCAAGGGAAAAATTGAAGAGGAGACTTTGTGGAGCTGGGAATAGTTTTACACTAGCTAACCGGTGTGCAAAACTGGGCAAATGTGGTATTTATAGCAGGGAAATGAAAGAGATAGAAATTAGCCCAAAATGGCCAATAAACTACTAATTTCTGGGCTGAAACCACTCCTCCAGGGACAGATAGGCTGCTCAAAGCTCCCCTCTCTCACAGGTGAACAGAGAAACTTCCTTCTATCCAAGTAAGGTATGGGCAAACACAGAGATTTGTAACACAGCCCTGAATTCAGTACTAACCTGAAAACTGGACTATACTAGCTTAGAAAGGTGGGAAACGTGTGTGTGTGTGTGTGTGTGTGTGTGTGTGTGTGTGTGTGTGTGTGTGTGTGTGTGTGTGTGTATATATATATATATATATATATATATATATATATATATATATATATATATATATATATTTTTTTTTTTTTTCAGAAAATAAAGCAGATACAATCAGTGCTCAAGTTATACAAACAAATCTAGATTCTGCAGGCCTGAATCTGGTCTATGCTACAGGAACAAGGCGCACCAATTTCAGAAAGAAACAGTTCAAATAAGCAGGCACAATAAGCCTGTGACCAGAAATTATCAGCTCAGAAGGGCAGAATCCAGCCTTTCCTCCCACAAGAGTGCAGACCACAACCCTCTTAATGTAGAATAACTGGCCTGATGGGGAAGTTGAGAGGTACGATTCACTGTAGACCGACAGGTTAGTAAGCAGCTGTTGGTATGTGTTTCACATTTTGAGGGCTAGTGTTTCCTATTTTGGAGATGGGATGTTGAGAGGTACGATTCACTGTAGACCAACAGGTTTTCCAGCAATATTGTAGTAGAGGGCCTCACCAGTTCAGTGCACTTTTTCTTCGGTTGTACATTCAGAGGGAATGCATATTCATTAATGACATATCAGGGGGGTGGGTTTGGGGCGAGGCTTGCTACTGCACATCTGGTGAGGCCCTCAACTACAATAGCACCCAAAAAGTATTCTAAGAGCTAAGCCAAGTAAAGAATTGATAAAGGAGAATTTGCTGATAGGCATAGGTATGACTGCAAGTAGGGATACAGAGAATAGGCAAGGCAACAGGAATTTACTGGAGAAACTGGCAAAGGAACCAAAGTATTAGGAACAAATATCTAGAGAGAAAAAGGTAATAAATGGAAAGAAGCCAAGAAGACATTTGGACTGCAGGCTTAGAGACAGGCTAGAGTGGGGATTGATATCTGAACATAGGCAAGGATAAATGGATAGGGGAATCTTAAGTGAAAGACCTGCTCTGGTAGAGTTTTTATTGGATCTAGAACAGAAACTGCTTTTAAAAAGGGGGTAATTAGTAGGGCATATAAAATGCTGCACAATAACTACTGGAAAACAATCAGAGCAGGTTAGAAAAGATTGGAAAAAGACTAGATAAGCAATTTACAAGAAAGCAATGGGAAGACACATGCAGGGCTCTCAAATATGCAACAAAATCTAGAAGATTTAAGATTTTTGCTTGGAAGTGCTTGCATAAGTATTTTTTTACACCAAGCAGACTGAAGAATTTTTCCTTAGATGGCAAATTTTTGGAGGTGTGATGGGGAAAAAGGAGATAACTGGGAACACATGTTTATTGGGCGTGTAATGAGTTGGCAGACTTTAAAAAATTTATTACAGAGTACTGTTGTCAGAAATACTGGGTAAGCAAATGAGTGTAACAAAACATCAATATTATTATTTACCGAGCTGGGATACACGATCTGATTCTCCTAGACGTAGTAATTCTTGTGGCTGCCAAAAAAGCAACTATTAGAAAATGGAAATAAAAAGGCTTAAACCAACTGTATTTGAATTATTGAACAATGTAGCAGAGGTAAAAGAACTGGAAATGGGATCTTTTGTTTGTGGTTTATTTTCTTTTATTTCCTAATGTTGTCTTACTATTTCATACTCGCAGTATAAAATCCAATTGTTTTAAATCTAAATAAAACGTTTCCTAGATGGAATTTTCCTTTAAGTCAGTTAACGTGCTATCATAGCGCCCTCTGCCGGTCTTAGGTTTTTGGCTTCACGCGAAGGAGCCTGTAGAAGCGACCAATTTCCTCATAGCTCCCCGTCGTTGGTTATTTGGATGACGTAAATCAGGAAGATACCACTCTTACAGGACGTGCGCAACTAATCAGCTGTTTCTATTGTTTATTGTTTGGATAAATTAGACGACAAAAGGTAATTAGATAGGTTTATGTTTTACTTGGAGTTCAGACTTGTTCTGCTTTTCTTAAAGTAATATATTTGTTAGTGTAAGGCAAGGAGGTGTACGTTTTCTTTTATTATCCATTACAATGTTGTCTATTCGTAAACGGCAATTTTTGGTGGGCACTGAAAATTAATCGCTCGCATACTTGACTTCGAGTTATTTATTTATTTTTTGCAAAAATCTGTCTCCGTGAAAACTTATTGCACCCAGCATTTACCGGAAAGTATAGTTCAGTTGGATAGTGGTGTTTAAATCCGTTCTTGTTTTGATGCGTTGCGATTGTCTCAAGGCTCTACGGGAAATGTAGTTTATGACTTTACTCTTCTATTATTGAAACTCCTCCTTTCCGTAGCTTCAGCTGACTTTTTTTTGTTTTTAATTATTACTACAGGTCATGCAAACTCTTCATGTTGCGTAATGCATGGTAACGATGGATCTGTTAGCTCTTTGCTTAGTACACGTATTTGATGTGTACGTCCTATATTTGTGAAACTAGTCTAAAAATTATCTACTTACAAATAAGAACATGCTACAACTTAATCATTAAGTATGAATACACTACATGTGACGTATGTAGCTAAAATGTGCATTACGTACTCCAGGAATAATTACGCACGTGAACAAAGTTTCCACTTTCTGAGATATCCCTAGTGGGACACCTTGTATGGAAACCTGACCACTCCCTCAAACGGTACAACAATAGTTACGCTTTAATTTGGTAATAAAAGGAATCTTATTTTTAGAGTTGTAGTTATTTCTGCTGTTATATTGTAACCGTAGTTTTCAGTAGTGCTTGGAGGAAAGGGTAGAAAACATTTCCTGCTGAAATGTCAGGGCATTTGCCATTGCTCATAGCAAATGGCCAAACTAGGGCTGTCAACATGAAAAAAGGTACAGGTTGTAAATCTATACACACACCTCAGTAGTTTGTTAGCCTGTTGGTGGTATGTATGTATTGACATATTTGTAGTGGGGGTGTATAATGGTCCATCCCTGGTTATGGAATTGGAGAAGATGTAAAGAGCATTGTCGTTACACCCTACTTGAATAGCATAGCAAAGATTTATTGCCCCATAAAATGAAGTGGGTTGATTCGCAATTAACTTTACTCTTCTTTCGGCTTTTCCCGGTTAGGGGTCGCCACAGCGGATCACCTGTCCGCTCATGATTGGCAGTGGAGTTTTACAGTGTTGAGTTGCCAGCCCAGCACCCAACCTTCCACAGAAGGCACACACACAGGGCCAATTTAGAGCGTTCAATTTACCTACTGCATGTCTTTGGGATGTGGGAGGAAACCGGAGCACCCGGAGGAAACCCATATGACCACAGGGAGGACATGCAGACTCTGCACAGAAGGCACCCCAACTGAGGATTGAACCGGAGAACCTCTTGCTGTGAGGCAACAATGCTAACCACTGCACCACCGTTGGCGCCCAATTAATCAGCTTTAGTGATGTAGGATATTCAGTATGCCCCCGAGAATGTGTGAAGATCTGTGTATAATATGTTTAGAGAGAGAGTTGTATGTAGAGCATTTTTATTTCTGATGTTTTGTATCGCATTAAGGTGCAAGATATGCAGTATCTTAGTTTTCTGCATTACTTCTAAGAAAAGGTGGAAAATCTATTACTGCTAAATTCATCACCAGTTTGGGTGGTGGTGGTTAGTGCACATCCTACGGGTGTAGTGCCATCTATACACAGCAGTCTTCTCTATTTGCAGAATAGGCAAGGAAAGGCTGTTCAATCATAATGACGGAGAAGGGTAATGTGCCCTCTGTCTCTGTATTGTGCAAGCTCAGAGCTGGTGTATTTAATTAGTGGGAGGCTGTGCCCCTGCCCCCTTATTGGGGGATGCTGGTGGGTTTGCCATATGAAAAGCATAGTTTTTGTTTGCACGCTCTGAGATTTTCTTTGGCTGTACTCCCAGTACATTGCAAAACTATGGAATAGTATCTCCACACAAGTAAAACTCTGAAACTCCTGTTTTAAATCAATGCTTAAACAATATTTTAACCAATGCTGGTCTTGCACATGCTCATCACAAGGTTACGACTTTGCGGTCACCATACAATACTCTTCTTAAACAGAATACTCTCAACCGCTCACTGAAATGATGCATGATAATCTCAAAGTACTCTTCTTAGATGGAATACTCTCAACCACTCACTCAAATGACACAACAACTGTCATACATAACTCCTGCCTGTACAGTCCACTAAGTTCCACGTTGCTTTCTCTTTAGTAACTTCCACCTCTGTAAAATCCTTGAATGTATAAATGTAACTACTTTGTGTTTAACTGGAACTTAATATAATGGAATGTAAGCAAATGTAGCTTTTATTTCCGTGTCGCTGCTGAAAATGGGTAGTACCTAGTTTGATTTTTCCCAGTAAACAAAGAGAAATAAGTAATTATTGCTGTAAACTATTTTGACAATATTTTATGACTTGTTTTTAAGTGGACCCATATATGTGCATGTGTGTTATATGTAAATGGTGTGACGTGTAGAAATGTATATCCTTACATTTGACTTCTGAAAGGTAGACTAAAAGTGCTTTAGTACAAGTTACAAATATTGACCAAGCCAGATATTGGGGGGGTAAAACAAAATCTTGAATTTAAATCTAGAACACGACCATAGTGTAATTCAACACTGCACTCTAAAACACCAAATCCAAAACAAACGTACAGCTGAATATAGAGGGATGGCACTGGCTCTGTAGGATGGGCATTTGCAAGCATCACCCAAATCCATGTCCTGGTTGCAGTAACACACCTCCATTCCATTAACCATTTAATTGTTTGCTTGACATTTTATATTCACATTTTACTACCATATACCCCATTACTGTATCATGTTGTTTTTCCATTTAATTAATAATTAAAAAGCATGCAAACATTACAAATTAATCCCACCATTACATATCATTTGCTTCTTACTGCTACAGAGAGCAAGCACACACACTGTATTTCTCTATAATAGTACAAATGTAGTGTACGCCTGTCAACTGTGCTCCATTATGAGGAACATTTTTATTTTAATTTTGACTCTTATCTTCTACTCTATTCTGCACTGAAAGGTTTAACACAAATTCAAAGTTAACATTGAGTCATATTAATAACTTTTTTCATATTTAAAAAAGCTTGTGTTTATTAACCAGTACAGTTTGAAAATGCAGCACTGAAAGTATGGGGATCACTGTCACTTATAATTTTTATTTACTAGTATGCTTCCAGTGGATAACAGAACAGCCAAATATGAATTGCATTTATGAAAATATATGTAAAATATATCCGTGAATGTAATATTGTAATTATTTCCTAGTCTTGGTAGACATTGTTGTACTGTTACTTGAGGATTAATATGTGATTCTGAAATGATAGCCCAAGATTGCTGAGTAAATTCGCCAGAAAGTGCACTTTGCATAAATGTAAAATATTTACAGGGATATGAGGAGCAGCAGCCCCTACATTTGCCCTTTACTTTAACCATGATGTCATTACCAAGGGTTTTGCATCCAGGAAGAAAGAGGTCATAGTCTCTGTCTAATCTTCCCTCATTAGACCAATCATTGAGTATAATGCCCCATTTGGCAAGTGCCTCACTAGTCACCTGCAACAGCTGGAGAGGCCATAAAGTACCTCCTGAAGAGGATCCAATGCATTAAACACATGTCCTACATAGACCGACTCAAGACTCCAGCTATTCTCTGTCTCATATCTCCTACTTAGAGGCGATCTCTGCTTGACTTATAAAGCCATGTCCGACCAGCTCTGTTAGAAATGCTACATCTAAAGGAATCCCAATCCCGCTGCACCGCACGCTCCAGAGACCTCAACCTCATTACCACAATCAACAGAACATGCTGGAGGGACAGGTTGATAACCCAGAGACTGCCCATGCTATGGAATAGACTTCCCATACATGTCAAGCAGGGCAACTCGCTGTCCCTCTTCAAGAGAAATCTTAATGAGTGGATGGGAAATAGAAAGTTCATCCCAGGATCACTCCAGTGGCTCTAATTGATAGAGGCACTGGGAACTAACATTGGGTGGCACAATGCCAGGGCACTTCTATGGGCTAGGCTTGTAAAGGCTCCAGAGCCATTAGCCTAGTACACACCTATGAAATTGGTGGAATATATTTTCTTAGTTAAAGTAATATTTTAGTAGGGGTTGGGGGGGGGGGGCATGAGCCCTTTTTAGATTTTAATTTTACTTTAATGCTCATTCTCCAGTTATCCACTTTGTTATACAGGGAAC
>NC_056727.1:1230224515-1230269515 GCF_019279795.1 Protopterus annectens | reverse complement strand
GTGGCTCTGGATCTAGATTTTTGAGGTGAAGCATATTCATCAAATCTGGGTTTGACATGACTGAATAGAGCTGGAGTTCTTTCAGTCGGGCAGCATAGGACAGATGTTTGAGACCCTTTATCCTTTTGGTGAGGAACTTTTGTGGCCTCTCAGCTGCTGCAAGTGTCGGGTCAGATACATTCCAGATGGGGCATTGTACTCAATCATTGGTCTGATGAGTGATGAGTATAGGAGACTATGACCTCCCTTGATCTAGATGAGAATCCCTTCATGATAAGGTGGGCAATGTAGAAGGGTCTCTTTAACTACTTTAGCTACATGGGTGTCGAATGACAGACTACTATCAACCTGGGTCCCCAGGTCCTGATAACTTCTTCTGTACTCAGTGGATTGCCACCTATTTGGTAGCTAGGGTAACCTTTTTTTTTCCCGAAGGGTATGACTATGCATTTTTGGCATTTAACTTTAGGCCATGGCTCTGGCACCAGTTATCCGTTTCTGTGAGACCCTTCTGAAGGATATCTGTGTCAGATGTGTTTTCTACTATGGCAGTTTGCAGTCATCTGCAAACTTTGTCAGCCATAACCCTCCTGTGTTTGCTTGTACTTAAAAGTAGATGCCAAACAAGAGTGGGCCAGGACTGAGCCCTGTGGTACACCACTTGTGACAGGCTTTGAGTCTGACATGGCGCTAGCAACTCTGACCCTGTGGGTTCTGTCACTCAGCCAGTTTGCAACCCATCTTGTGATGTATGGGTTAACATTTAAGCTGATGAGTTTTTCAATGATACCCGAGTGGGGTATTGTATCAAAGGCCTTCGCCAGATCGAGGTAGGCTGTATGGACTGCCTTTCCTCATCAATGGCTTTGGTGACTGTTTCAAAAGTCAACCAAGTTTAGAAGGCATGATCTGCCTTTGACAAAGCCAAACTGGGATGGATCCAAAGTCTGCAAATTCCCTATGTCTTTATTTATGAGGTCCATTATGATCCTCTCCATGGCTTTGCAGATAAGGCTTGTCAAGCTAATGGGCCGGTAATTTCCAGGGTCGGTGGGGGCACCGCCTTTCTGATGTGGGACCAGAGTTGCAGTGCGCACTCCTGGGGTGTGCATATCAGAGGTAAGACTATGATTAAACAGCTGTCCTAGCTGTGGGGTTTAATTCCTCGTTGAGTTAGAGAGCACACAGCCGGGGGGACACCATCAGGTCCCATGGATGCTGTGTTTTTGCTTTGGGAGAGCAGTTCTCACTGGGGCGTGGGAGATGTTGGGGGGCTGCAATCGCTTGTTGTATATATCTCTCCTTTGGGGGGGAGTTTGCACTGAACCTGTCAGCCAGTATGTTGGCAATGACTGTAGGATCAGTAATCTTCACATCGTTTTGAACTAGTTCTGAGCATATCTGGGAGTTTCCCCCCAGGTTTCTAACTTAGCTAAAGAGAGCCCTTTATGATTGTCTTTTTGTTAGCTATTTTTCTTTCTCAAAAAAATTTGCTTTGGATGATTTTATGAGAGCTCTTAGTTTTTACTTATAGTGATCAAGGGTGTCTTACCTTTTAGATTTTGCTCTATCTTGTAGTAGCTCCTTTTGTTGTAGAGTTTGTTTATGGCTGGGGTCCACCAGGTGGGCCCTTGCTTGGTATAAATGGCTGGGGTCCACCAGAGTGGACGCTTTTGCTTGGTACAAAGAGTCTTTGTTTTGCTTGGGATTGCCGTGATCCATGCAGTCCTGCAGGTGCTGGTAGAAGGCATTTGTAAGTGATTCAGCGGCTTGAGTACTGTTCTCCGTCGGCTCGGCCGCCTGAACGGAGACCACAGTAGTCTTTAGAAGTGAAGTCGGCTTCGAGAAGTTCTTTACTGTGGTCTTTTTATTTCAGGTGGGGTGGGATGAGGACCTCCAGCGAGATTAGTTTGTGATCTGATCTCACCAGTGAGGGTATACTTCGGTGTTGAACATTGTGCTCCCATGTTCGTGATGATGAGATCAAGTATGTTTTCTCCTCTTGTGGGGATGGTGACTAGTTGTTCCATGGCATTTGAGTTTATGAATTCCAGGAACTTTTGGGCTAGGGTGTTTGGGCTTGAGTAGTGTTCCCAGTCTATATTAGGGTAATTGAAGTCACCTAGTATGATGGTGTTTGGTGATACATTTATCCCTCTAGTGTTTTCAGGAAGGCCATGTGAGGTTCCTGAGTTTGTGAGGGTGGCCTGTAACATGCTACAATTTGCAGAGCAGTCTTGCCTATGGTTAATTGCACCTGGATGGTCTCCGATGCATCGTGGCGTTGCCACCAGTCTTGAGGTGTGGGTGTCTTTGATGAATATGGATACCCCCTCCTTTCTTGGTATTGTCCGGATTTTGGGGCCGAACGGAGCATGATAAGAGGTAAAACCTGATAGTGCTGGGGTGCTCTCAGGAGCCTTGAACCAGGTTTCTGTCACTGCACAGACATCGATGTTCTCCATACTGAGAAGGGCCTCGAAAGTGCATTTTGAGATTTAGACTTCTGGCATTGAGCAGCATTACCCTTAGTTTTTTCCTTTTTTGTGTTCTAGGGTGGTAGGTTTAGAATTTGAGCCTTGCCTAAAAAGGCACTATGGGGTGGCAAGAGCCTTTGCCAATATCCGGAATCTCAGGGGTGACAGGTGCAAGCCGTCCCTTGCAAGCAGCGTGCTTGTCCAGCATGTCATCCCAGGCAGACAGACATTGGATCCCCTTTGAATGACACCAGAGTTTAAGCCAATTGTTAAAGCTGATCATCTTATCTCTGTATTGTGGCATCATTCTTGGTGAAGGTAGGATACTGCTCAAGGTCAGGGTCATACCTGCCTGGGCTACATAATCAGAGAGCTCCTCAATGTCTCTTTTCATGTAGTCCAAGGAGGTACGTCTCAGGTTGTTTACACCAGCGTGGACAATGACTGAGTCATATTTGTACCTGCTGTTGAGAGACCTGAGTGCTTATAGAATTGTTTCTGTTTAGGCTGCCTTTTCCAAATTGATATAAATCATTCTAAACAAAATATAATAGCCTGAATGTATGTCATTCATCATTCAAATACTTATTAAAATATTGGAAGTATTCAGCTCTTTAATGAGAGGAAAATATCCACATTTCGATTTTATTAAATTTATGGTCCTCATGATGGAGTTGTTGCTTCCTAGAGAACCAGATATTTTGTTTTCTAAACCAGAAACCCCCCCTCCATATTCCAATTCTCCATGGTTTTCTGTCAAGCCCTTTGAGTACAGCATTGCTTTACATTGATTTGAGACTGTTGTGGCATTGTTAGTACTGCACGTTTTTGGCAGTAGTGACATTTTATGAATAAGAGAAGTGTATCATTGCCAGGTTACTAATATATGTATATGTATTTACTTTTTATTGGTTGGGGTGGGGGGGTGTCTGGAGTCTTCTGAAGAATTGGAGTGTCATGGCTGCTGTTAGAGTTCCAGGGTTCAGATTGGAGGCTACTTTTTTTTTGGTTAGTATTCGTTTTTTATGTTTTCAGTGTACAGTAATTTTTTTGCATGTGGTTAGTTCAAGATTTAGGTTACCCAATTTCAGTGGCGGATTAAGTATTGGTGATTTTTCAAAGCATGCCCCCCACTTTTTTTGTGGTACCATGTCTAAATTCTCATTCGTTCGGATTCACCTTTTGTTTAAGATCATTGAGACTTGTCTTTATATTCCACCAATGTCTATACCCATTAATTGTAACTACTTTATTGTATATATTCCAAATGTCTGATTCTGTCCTGACTTGCTTTACACAAGTCCACACTTGTCTTGCAAAGACATACTGACTGTTTAACCTGACCATGGCATCTAGAGTTAGCCATTCTGACCAACCGACAGCACCTGTATCCTTTAATTATAGCCCATTGTTTACAGTGTACATCTTGTATGTCTGACAGTGGTAAAAGCAAAAACTTATTTCACAAAATGCACTCGTCTTGCAAAGACAATTGTTTTAAACGGAGCCAACAAGACAGTGATTTATTTTCATTCACAGGCTGCTTCATCCTCCAGCCAGCTGTTATAGCCACTTTGCACACCTTTTCTGATTTTTGATAAAACATTATTCCTCTCCACTTACTAGCACTCGGATCGGAGACCTAAAGTTGCCAGAAAAACACTTTATCCAGTAGCATGCATTTTAAGGATGTGAAGTCTGTAACTTGCATCACCATCAACCCTCTTTTTCCCATTGTGTACATGGGGAAAGGGGTGTCTCAACAGTGGATGTCACCTAGAACCAATGTTCACACCGCTAGATAGCTAGTCATCAAGGGACAACACCCAAAAATTAGTGCGACTTTAAATGTTGCTGTTGTATACTTTAGAAAGTTGCTAAAATAACAGCACTAGCATTCATTTTCTGAAGAACATGAGCACTGAAAAGTCAAAGATCTGTCATTTAGTGATTTGCCATAAATTCTCATTTTTATGAGACACAGACTGAAAACATGAAGCAAGTCAGGGATTTTCTGTAAACCAGTGGAAGTCTCAACTTTGCTTCACACGCAGACTTTGCAAAGAGTGATTATTTATTGTTATGTATTTATATATTTATTATTTTACTTATTTGTTGATGGACTAAGCCCACTGGACAAATTGTGCATTTTCAGGAGAGACCAGGAACACTGTGGTTAATTGAGTTACTTGGAGGCACACAGCAGGCAAACAAAGGTGGAAAGAGCCGAACCCTGTACAATGCACACAGGAAGTGGCTCATTAACAGTTTAGGGCTTTAATCCTCTTAACTGACATACAAATGCACACAACCTGCAAAGCCAGATTTTAAAATAAGAGAACAAGACAATAAGCTGTTTCCTCTCCCAGATTTTAAAATAAGAAAACAAGACAATAAGCTGTTCCCCTCCCCCCAAAAATATAAGGTAAACAGGGACATTCTGTGATGTCAGGGATAGTTTCAACTTTGCTTCGCAGAGAGTCTGCAGATATTACATTTTCCGGGTATTTCATACAAACATACACTAATCTTGTAAAGCTAGATTTTAAAAACAAACAATATGGTAATGAGTTGGTTTCATTCACAGCTGCCCCCCCCCCCCCCCCCACACACACACACACTTAGTGACTGTAATCCTCAATGATTTGCCACAAATTACAACTTAGCACAGACCAAACATAAGTCAGAGACTTTCTCTTCTGTCTGGTACAATTTCAGCTTTTCACACAGTTGCCAGAGAATAAAAAATTCCAACATATTTCACACAGATGTACATTAGTGCAGCAGTCAGTGGTGTCGCCTCACAGCAAGAGGTTCTCCGGTTTGATCCTTGGCTGGGGTGCCTTCTGTGTGGAGGTGCCTTCTGTGTGGAGTCTGCATGTCCTCCCCGTGGTCGCGTGGGTTTCCTCCCGGTGCTCCAGTTTCCTTCCACATCCCAAAGACATGCTGTAGGTGGATTAGGCACTCTAAATTGGCCCTAGGCGTTAAGTGTGTGCATGTCTGTGCCTTCTGTGGAAGGTTGGGTGCTGGGCTGGCAACTCGACACCATAAAACTCCACTGCCAGTCATGAGTGGACAGGTGATCCGCTATGGCGACCCCTAACCGGGAAAAGCGTACACTAGTCCTCTGAAACCAGA
The DNA here is from genome assembly GCF_019279795.1 of Protopterus annectens. Classification (NCBI taxonomy): domain Eukaryota; kingdom Metazoa; phylum Chordata; order Ceratodontiformes; family Protopteridae; genus Protopterus; species Protopterus annectens. The sequence continues at coordinate 1,230,263,900 of NC_056727.1, read as the reverse complement.
TTTTAAAACTGTGAACCATTACAAGGGTAAATTGCCTTCATCCACAACCAGCATCTCTCATTTAGTGGCCACAGTCCTCAAATATTTAATAGAAAAATCGCAGACCAGTGCTTGAGGCAAAGTCAGGGAAGTTTTTTTTTTTTACTGTAGCTAGAAGCTAATGCAGAGTTTAAACTTGAGATATTAACAAATTGTCTTAATCTACAGCCAACCTGCAGTCCACAGTTTTCAACCTCTTTACGTTTGACATTGTACCAGATTCCTAAGTAATTTGGGACAAATTTTAAATATTAGTGTAATTCATGTGTTTTCTGAAGAATAAGAGTTCTGCCATTGTTTTACTGTAATCCTCAGTGATTTACCAGAAAACAAGTTTTGTTGAGGTATGGGGCAAAAATATGAGGCAAAAATGGGAATGTGCTGAAAAATGAGAGCTCGCTGCAGTCATCCCTGGACTGCAGTTGTCTGTATTATATCTGGTCCTCTAAAAGAATAAAAACACAAATAAATTATATATGTATACTTACCCGATGTTTTTGTGACCATTCCCAGCTCTCCATTACCCTATTTCATATTTTCTGTTCTGTGTGTTGGTTTCTCAATGAATCCTAAATCTTTAGTTCTGTCCAGAGGATGGCTGGGGAGCTGCTCATTTATTTAGTTATAGATAAATGTAAATAAATTACTAGCACCAGCCTGTGCTACTGTCATGCAGCTGTGAATATACAAAGGGAGCACTTGCGGTGTCCATTTTAATACTTTTTGTTAAAAAAAAAAAAAAAATGATTTTTCTTTCACTGGCCATTAGCCTGCCTGGAGTTTTAGGACCTGAGTGGCCACCTGTTTTGCCCCTATTATAATTCGCCACTGCCTGATTGTTCAGCTGTGTTTGGAATGTGGCTGTAGAGTTGGTGATGGTGTCCTGGACTTTGTGGCTAGCTTTGGCAGCATTTTCAGGAAAGTCTGGTATTAGGGGGTGGTTTCCATTTTTGGGGAGGCATTCCAGACCTTTTTAGTGGTTTTTTTTTTATGTAATTTTTATGTTTTCAGAAGGTGTACATAGGCATGTATTGGGAATGTTCTGTGTAGGGGGTTTATGGCTTTTAGTGTCATAGTTAGTATAGGTAAGGTTTTTATTCTTTTAATGTTTATGCATGTTACTAGAGATGTAGATATTTAAATGTAAAATATTTTGCAATGTTTTGGGTGTAGTGTGTGTAAGCTTTTATTGTTGTGGCTGTACTGTGTTTTATGGCTGTACACAGCTGTGCTTTTATTATGGTATTTGATGGAGTTTGTATTAATTTTTTGTGCATATTTTGTGCTAGTTTTTGATTTACTTGTCTGTTAGTCTTGTGTTGGTTTCTGTCATGTATTTTGACTTGTTTTATAGTTGTGCATGGGTGTCTTTTTAATGCAGTGTTATACATACTGGTTTGTGTTATGCACATCTTGTGTGGTATTGTGTTGCGCTAGTTTATGTTCTGTGAAAGTTTTCATTTTATTCATTGGTGTTATGTTGTGGTTTATAGTGGTTTTTGCTTTTGTTTTTTTTTTTTTTTTTGCTGTGTGGTTGTTGTCTGCCCATTTTATGTAGGGATGTGTGGAAGACAGATTTTAAATTGCTGTTTATCTTCTATACTTGGAAAGTTGCTAAAAAAGATGCATGTTCTGAATCTTATGAAGCCTATTACTCAAATGTCTTATTTGGTGATTGCACTTGTCAATAATTTGCAGAAAACCACTTATTTTATGAGGAACAGAACAAAACAAAAATATGAGGCAAACTCCAGGACAGCTGAGAGCTATGGTGGTGTGTTGCTCTGTGCTGGGAGAGAATATTTTAAGGATATGTTCATTTTATTTGTACTTGTGACACATGCTTTAATAACCACATTTATATAGTTAATCATTCATTGTGTTATGCACACTCAGTTTAGTGTAGGTTTATCATTTTCTTGCTAGTTAACCTAAAGTAGACCTGAAGTAATATTTATTATTTTACTTTGTTGTTATTTATTGAGTGTTTGTTTTTTAATGCAGAGTGCCTGTGATTGGGAGTATGTTCATATAAAAAAGATGTCTAACTGGTCCCATGTAGTTGAGGGAAAGACTATCAGAATTTGAAAAGCTCACCTAAAAGATTATGTGATTGGTTTTGATGGAGTGGTTGGTTTTGATGGAGTGATATCTCCTGTAATGAGATATAGCCAAGCTTGCCATCATGATTCCTATCAAAATTGCCTTTCTCAAAATCAAATCAAAACATTTTTTGATGCAAGTTACATTTAAAAAGTGACTTTTTCTGAAAACAATCCCTTTTGCTCGAAGGTAAATTCAGAAAGGGGAGCTGTTTTGCTTCTTTTAGTTATGTGCATCTTGGAAGTGGCAGGTCTTGTTGCCCACCTTTGGTGGTTTGGGAGAACATACAGTAGTTTAGGGGACATTTTGAGAATGCTTTCAGTGTAAGCAAGCAAATGCAAAGGTGCAATGAGGGGAGCAGTGGTAAAGCAGTTGTTGCTACTGTGCAGTAGTTAATTTTGTTCTCTCATGGTTCATGTTTCTCTGGTTTAGTTTATGGCTGTGTTGCCTTCTTTGCGATGTACATGCCATTCCTATGCATATGAAATTTCACATGGCTTCAAGCTCATGTAAGAGATAGGCAGGTTAAAGGTTTTGATAATGATCAGTTTGATAAATGTGTATGCAAGTGAATGCCCATCCTGAGAATTTATTAATGTTCCTAGAGCCAGCTGTATGGCTTTGTGCTAGACGAGCCATTCGGCATGACCTGCCCATTTGTGAGTTAGGAATGTGCTAACAATGATGAGGTAATACCTCATTATCTGCTAATTCACATGTTTCCTGAAGCGTAATTACTACTGCGATATGGAGATCATGGCTGATCCCCATGATGCAAAAGTAACCTGTTGCTCATGTAGGCAGTGGAATCCCCTCATGTAAGTCTCATATTCAGATACACACACACATTTTGTTTATATAGTGTGTGTGTGTGTGTGTGTGTGTGTATGTATGTATGTATGTATATATATATATATATACATACATACACATACACCACAGTCCCTGTACATACCCCTACACTCATGTGGTGCTCCCCCACCCCGTAATACTTTTGTGCCATTACTGCAGATGTTAGAATCTGGTGTCGAGCATCCCCCAACCCTAATCACTGTCGCACATTTGCCATTGTAACATTTTAAAGAGTAATCCCTGGAGGTCCATGTACCATTATTAAGCTTATCTGTGGTATTCAGTGCCCCCCCCCAATCCCTGTTATACTGGTCTGTGCTATAGGGCACTTAGTCCATGGCATCCAGTGTACCCCATTCCCATTGTGCCACCATGGCACTTAAGGCATTCTCTGATGTCCCGTGTATTGTTCCCATAGTAAAGTTGGTTCAGATAAGGCACTTTAAGCCTTTCTCCCTAGTGTCCAGAGCCCCCCCCATGCCGATCCCCATTTTCATGTTGGTGTCGTTATAACACTTTTTTTAAGTAAGTCCTGGGGTCCAGTTTGTCAGTATTATGACATTTTGGCTGTGTTTGCTATCACAATGTGGTGAAGATCATGCTGATCTACTCAGCTGAGCCCTTTCGTGAATCCATTGGCTGTTTAGTTGACTTATTGGGGATGGTTTTGAGGAGAGAGCACATGGCTAATATAATCTGCCTTTCCAACCAGAAGAGCTTATTCGCATTCAGCATGGCTTCAGAGTAAACTATTTGCAGTCCTGTGTCTATATGTTGGAGGACCATGCAGCACTGTGCAAGGAGGCATGCTGAATACGAAAACTGTACTGCCATGTGTACATGGTGTGTGTCTTTCGGCTTTTCCCGGTTAGGGGTCGCCACAGTGGAACTCCGGTCTGCTAATGATTGGTAGTTGATTTTTATGTGCCGAGTTACCAGCCATGACGCACAACCTTCAACGAAGGTACGCCCATTCACGCATACCTCCACGCAGAAGACGCTCTAGCTGAGAATCAAACTGGACATCGTCTTACTGTGAGGCGACAACGTACCTTTTTTAATTCAATCCCATGTGTCCTGTGGTAAGGTACATCGCAAAGTGTTCTGCCCAAGATTGATTTCTGCCTTATTCTCGTTTACCAGGATTGACTTCAGATTTCCATAATCCTGATGTGTATAAATTTGGTATTGAAAGTGGCTAGAAGAATGCGCAAGTATTGTATTTTAAAACCTACACGTATGTAAAAGAAACAGTTAAGCTTCACTTTCACTTCAGCATTAAACAAATACATTTCAAATCTTCACCATATCTGTGATACCTGCTGTCCTGTAAACCTATTTTAACAAAGTTCTTCCTAAAAATAAGGACCTTTATATTTTTTAATTGTTTTTAATTAACTCTTTACAGCCTATAGAGAATGGGTGACCTGTAGATCACACCCTGATTTTCATTTACAGATAATGCCCACCACTTCACAGCAGCATATCCAGCTGCCGTGAGCTTGGACTGAAAGAAACCTGACGGCCATCATTATTTTACTCTTGCTAAACCTGTGGCATCAGGCCTTTGAATACCTCTGGGTGGGCGTTATTTCCACAGTAACACACAGCCTATTGGGCATTATTGTTTGCATGACATCTGCAAGTGTTTGTTCAGTTAAATCCCAGCATTGCTTCCTCATATTTGCATTAATAATTCCAAAACCATGCTACATACAACATATTAGAAATTTTAATCCTGAAGTTTACATGACAAACATAACTGGATTATTATTTGTCTTCTGTTAAGAGCAGGTAGAGAGATTGCATATTTGTATTGTAATGATTTTTATCTTTCTCTAAATATCTCAACCAAGTGACACACAGAACTGCTTAGTTTTCTATGAAAAATCACAGCTTGTGTGAAGAAAATCCTGCTGGCAGTGTGTATGTAATAGTTACTGATATAGCATAAGCTGTTCATAAAATGTTGTGCCATGTTTATTGTGGCTTATAAACTCCAGTTTTAAGACCTAGAATTGAATGAATTCAGCCATTGTAATTGTTTTCTTGTGATGAACAGCTTGTCATTTACAGTTTTCTTGTAACACTTATGGTTCTAGAGAGATATGAACATTTGTTTGAACTGTGGGGTGATAACTTCAACCTTTGTTTTTTAAAGGCTCAGACAACACACACTGGAAGTTATAGTACAAGCTCGAAAGAGCTCTTTTGGAGCAAATTAGTCAAATAATTTGTACCATTCTGTTTAAGTAAAGCTTTAGTTCTGCATTTGATTCTTGCATTTATTTGTTTTATACTTGATGTGAAGCCAAGATCATCACTTAGCTGTTTCCTATAAAAGTCTGTAGGACGTTTCTTATTTGTATTCTGAATTTTGTAATTAATTAATAAAAATGAGATAGCTGGACCTTTTTCATGGGGGTGGGTGCCCCTTAAGTAATATATAATTTTATTTATTTGACTTGATTATTTGGAAAGTCTGAGTAGAAGCCCATTTTCAGTGGAGGCCCAGGTAGAAAAGCTCCAAATTATTGCAAAACATTGTAAGAAATAATAATTCTGCAGTCTTCAAAAATTAAAATTTAAACCATTTGCAGTTTAAATAATTGTATGAAATTAGACACAATATAAAAACATTGTCCTTATACCTTATATCAATTCAAACCAGTCATTTAATGTTTAGAGAAGTTGTGGATAGTTTGTAGAGAAATTAAAGGTAAGTAGTGTAATACAAATATGAATTGCAATATGAAGTGAGGGAAAATGGGCATGTGGTATATTTAGAGAGAAAGTCAGGGAAGAGAATTGGATAGCAGTAAGGAAGTAAGTGATGAAGGGAGAGTAAGGAGGTGTAAGGAATGAAAAGATACTTCACATTTAGGGATATAGTTTAGTTTTATCCTGGTTCTGAGCAAGAACCAAGCCAGATTTTAGCTAAAAGGTCTTTTCAGAGTGATTTTGAAAGATTTGGGGGGGGGGGGTAAAGACTGATTAATACAGGGCCTTAGCAACCTTGTAACTAACTACAAAACTAAGCATGTAAGAGATGTAGAACACTGTCTAATACTCTTTGACGGAGTGTTCTAGCGCTCTCCCTGGCCTTTTCATAAATGTAAGGTTGAGTTTTAAGATGTGATGGCAAAATGGGGTTCAGGGGGGGGGGCAGAAGGGGGTTCTGCCTTCATAATCCTACTTGGGTGTTTAGTTACCAAGAAAGTGGGAACAACATAGGTTACAGAGTGGGGTTGTCAGCTGTGTTTCTCTCCCCTCCTCCGTTATGTTCCTCCTGGTCAGAAGTGTCATACAAGGATGGAGGTGCTAAAATATCTTGACTGAGAAAAGAAACCTGGAGGTCCCTTCTGACCAGGAAGGACTCTGACACTATCTTACCATAACATGTAAGTGATTTCAGGTCCATTCTAGGCTTGAGATGTAATCATCTTCTTTCCAGAAGACATCTTTGGTATGGCCTTCCTTCAGCAGCTTTGCCTCTGCTTGTTAAGAGGAGATTTGATAATGTTTGGATCTCCAAGTTTGCTTATTTGCATGTGGCAAGGAAAGCAGTCAAAGAAGTTCTAATATTCCATTTAGAAACCAATCAACTCTCTCTTCCCGTTTCCTACAAGGAGTTGGGAAGTAGCCATTTCTCTCAATTCAGTGCCACACTCCTACCTTCTTTGACAGTCGGATCTCTCATACAGTCCATCCATCTCTTTCCTGTACTCCTTAGTTCCACTTGCCTTCTTCCTGTTTGCCCCAGATTTTTTTCACCAGATTGTCTTCTGCTTTCATGCACATGTGCCCAAACCACCATACTAAGCTACCCGCCCTTGCAGGCCATTTTAAATCTACCCTGTTGCCCTTTCAAAAGGTGATCAACCATGTACTTTGTGTTTCGTGAGGTAAACACCTTTATCTGTTTTTTTTTTTTTTACTTTGCAGTTGGGGCTTCTTTGGTTTCTGCTCTTATGCCCTCAATTTTGTTTGTCCCATAGTGTGTACCCTCCCACCCATCTCATTTCCTTAGATCTCCACTACCTCCTGCTTCCTCAAATGCTCATTGCCCAGGTTTCTGTACCATACAGTATTACTGGTTACACCACTGTTTTGTACACCTTACTTTTCAGTTTTTGTCATTCTTTTGTCACGCGTATTACCCCTGACACTCTGTGCTAGTTGGCTTCAGCCCCCATGAGTCTAACTTTGACATCCTCATTTCAACTTCCCTTCTTCTCAACCACCCCTTCCAAATACTTGAAGCTGTTAACCTGTTCCACTGTTTCCCCTTCAGTCTTAATTTTCATCTGTTTTAGAGTCATTCCATTTGCCATTACAGAGGTGTTATCTGTACTCTTTCATCCAGATTGCTTCAGGTTTGCATTCTATTCCCCTATAATTTGCTAAAGTTCGTTGTTCAGTCTGTCTAGTGCTACAGCAGCTTTGTTTATCTCTTCCCTTTAACCTGGTTGTAGTCCATCACTAGTTTGAATAGCAGTGCGTTCAGTGCTGAAAGCTGATGCACACCTACTGGGAGCCCCTGTTTGAGTCTGCACACTGTTTGTTTGCACTTGTGTTATTGGGTCATTGTACATAGCCTGCACCAATGTTTCTGGGAGTTTGAACCATCAGAGGACTGTCCAAATTAGCCTTCCCGGGACCTATGCATTCCTCATAGTCTATCCTCTTTGTCAACTATTTATCTCACTGTAAACATTGTGTTAGTTGTGCTGTAACCTGATATGATTTCAAACTGCTCATATCCCATCTTGCATTCTACTACATTGCATATTCATTTATTCAATCACAGGTCTCCAAAATTTTCATGCAGTGTGACAAGAATTTGATACTTTTGTTTTCCACAGTTGTGGATTTCCCCTTAGTTCTTGTACAGTGGTACTAGTCGTCTCTCCATAAAACTGAGTACCCACTAGAATTGTTTCTCCCAAATGTGCCCAACATCTTGATGATGTATACTGTGACCTCATTTGACTTCATTTTCCTTATTGCTGTTCTTACTTCCAGGGTGGGGTCGTTCTGATCTTTCAACATAGTGTGTTTCTGGGACAGTACAACTTCTGTGGGGGTTTTCTTGAAGCTGCAAGAAATGCTCCTTCAGTCTGCCTTTGATGCCCTGTGGACTGGTGAGTAGTTTTTTGCTGGCATCCCTTATGAAGGGTGTTTGACAGTCTTTGTCTTCCAACCTGGTAGTGCAAAGAAACTATGCAAAGAAACTATCTGCCAAGTGTCTTTCCAGAAGCTGATGAGTGTCTGATACCTTATTATTTTCTGTTGTAATTACTCTCTTAGCCTCTTTGTTAGCCAACCAACCAGTATTCCTCCTTAGCCTGTTACATCTTTTCTATCTCCCACTTTTTCCTGCAGTCCTCCTCCTCCTTTTTTGATGACTTCCTGGACTTCTGCATTCCACCACCAGCTTTCCTTGTGTACCTTATTTCTGTGCCTGGCACAGCCATATAACTATTCTATCATCCTAGTGCATCCTGTTTTGAGGAGCTGCCATGTTTCTTCAACTCCCATCTATTTCCTCCTGTTTATGAGATGATAGAGCCCCGGGTATTTTCTTGAATACTTGTGCTGTCTCTCCAGTCATCTTTCAGGTCCTCAGCCTAGTCTCTGACCTTGGAGGCCCCTCCTTCTTTGACCGCTGCTTGCATTTAATTGTGGCAACCAGTGTTTTATTCTGTGGGCTAACTGTTTCAGTGGGTTGATTTTTCAGTCACTGATTCTACCCAAGTGCCCTTTCCTTACTAGGAGGAAGCCTACTTGAGTTGAATGTTGGCCACGTTTGTATGTGATCTTGTTGTTGCCTCTCTTGCTGAACCATGCATTTGCCATATTCAAGAAATTTGCCAGCCAAGTTTAGAATGGTGTCTTTTCCTTTATTCCTGTTGCCTCACCAATGTGGACTGGAGCAGTTCTCTTATCCTGTTCTGTCTGTCCAAATGTGTACATTTAAATCCCCTTTTGTCAACAGCAACTCGTGTTGTCCTGATTTATCTAGCAGGTCCTGTGTCTGCTGCCTGAATGCACTCTCTTCCTTATCATAATTCTGCTGTGTGGCATAGGCTCAGATTATGAATACTGCCCTATCCTTGCACTGGAATCTGGAGTCTTGTCACCAATTCTGATATCCCTCACTGTCTTTTGAAGCTTCACCCTCAACACATTTCCCACACTACTTATGGCCTTTCCTCAGCTTGAGTAATAGTCTTTGTGTATCCCAAGCCAAGCGACTTCGCTGCTCTGCCCTTCCATCTCCTCTCGTGAATACCGAAGAGGATGCCTGTCCTCCTGTTTACCTTCATGCCATCCACTTCAAAGCTGTATTCTGTCTGTGAACCTATGTTGAGTGAAGTTACGTCCACCTTTTGCTCAGCAGAGCTATCCCAGGTAACTCAGCTGGGGATCTGGACATTGTCCAGCTAGTAGTTTAACACACTGCTGCTGAGCTTTATGGCAGGCACACCCTAGCCTATAGGGACACACTGACCCACCTCTGTCTTTAGCATTGGTCTTTGGCCCATTTTTTTCTGGCATTAGTCAGCATGACTAAATCACCTAGATCCAGTTTTTATATCATTGCGTGGATAGCCCTGATGCAGCACACGGTCTAGGATCTGTGTTATCCTATCGGGAAGATACTGTGCACCACAGCTGATGCCCAAAGCAGTTGGTCTATCCAACTGTGAAATCAGTAGTTAGCATTTTTTTGCCACTTCCATTTTAGTCATTTCACATTGAGGGGATGGTCACAATGCATGGTTGTGGTGGTAGATAACCTCATTTCAAGGTGCTAAAGTGGTCCATTGTGTCCATCTAGATGACTGGATTCTGATGGCTGTATCAACAAGTGTCTGGTCTTAGAGAGAGTCTGATTATTATGTTTTATTTCTTATAAGAGCGTGTCAATTTTGCAAGGTCTCAGATCTCACCAGAGCAGATCCTGACAGTCATAAAAGAAAACATGACTTGGTGTGTGTATTTTACTTCTAGAGAGACTCTTGAAAATTAATATTTAGTTCTGCTTTGTTTAATCGGTGTCCGTCCCATGGTAGGGATATGTTCTGGAGCAAAGTGGCTGATAGCAACTGCTATAGTCATGGTTCTGAATGCCAAGTATCACATGAAAGATTCTGAATGATTCTCTGGCTGCAAAGAGGGTGTCATAGACTTGTTAATATGGAAGTCTTCTGTTTCAAGGGTTTCTTTGATTACCGTTTCCACAGGACATCCCGAGGACTTGTTTTTTTTTTTTTTGTTTTTAATGAAAAGTTTTTTCTCACTTACAGTTGCCACTATTTCTTTTTCATTCAGCCACAGAGGAGCAGGTTTCCGTATGCATTACTCTAACGCCTTGCTTCAGGGTGGTCTTTGCTTTTCTTACAGTTCTTACAATGAAGTCCATTCAGAAGGTGAAACTTCCTAATGCAAGGGTCATCCTGATGGCATCCTTTTTAGCCCAGGCTGGTGTTTTGAGTGCTGCAGCAAATGATCCCCTTTTGCCTTTCACACTGAGTTCAAACCTTCCTCTCCAAACAGGAAGAACCCAGATGTCCACACACTCGAGTTGACTTTGTTTACTCAGTGTGCTATCTTCTTCTGAAGGTACTTCATTTCTTCCTTTCGGAGGCCATCTGTCCCAAAAAACTTGCATGGGAAAATGGAAGAGATTACCAATTTGGACAGCTAAACAAAATATGCCCCTTATTTGGACCTTGTTTTACAATGTCTCCACCCAGGAGTGTTTGACAAATGCTTTAAGTTCATTTCTAACTTTCATTGTGGTGAGGGCTCGTTGCCTTACTGCTTTCTTTAAAGTGTGTCCCACCTTTTTCTGGGATTACTTTTTTCTTTGGGTTACTCTTGGAGAGCTGAACATTCATTTAAGACTGATGAAACTTAGACCCCCCCACACACACACCCACACACATTTGAACCAAAGTTTTTATCCTGAAAGAGTATATTTTTGTTGAGGTTTCTTTTCAAAAAAGATTTCTTGATTTACAGGCCCTTTCTCTTGCATGCCCTTAAACTTGTCTGACAGCACAGAGGACCAAAGTACTGACTTTTTCCATCTTCATTTGCCTGCTGTATGACCTTGATCAAGTCACTTAATCAGACAGTGCTTTGGAATAATTAGGAATTTGGGATAGGCTCCTTAATGGTCTCCTAGGCTGCATGCCTAAACTACCTGTGAATGTAAGAGGGGCTTCTTAAGGAGTTGAAATTTGTCCCTAAGGTAGCCACTGAAATGAATCATAACTGCACAGTTCACTTGCCCTTTTTCTTGTACTTTAACTGGGGCGAGTACCTTCATTGTATGGATGTGCAGAGGCAGCTTGGGTTTTATGTGGCCAGAGCTCAGGCTACTGTAAGGGTGACCCACTTTCTGTATTTATCATTAAAATTTGGAAAGGTAGGAACATCACTAAACAGTGGTCATGTGGCTTTTCATTTATTGTATTCTGTTATGATAAATATGACAAAAGCTTGTAATCTGTTTCAAAAGTACATTATACTTAAGCTGTCATAAGCACATTCATTACCTATGTATATGCATGAATGTTTTACTTTGTGTGTGTGTGTGTGTGTGTGTGTGTGTGTGTGTGTGTGTGTGTGTGTGTGTGTGTGTGTGTGTGTGTGTGTGTGTGTGTGTGGTGTATATGATGCATACATTATAATTGTAAACCTCACGTTAAGGGTGATGAGGTTGATTATCTGGCACCATGTAGTTATTTGCGTTCATTTATACTCTTGGTGTGTCTTTAGCAGTTTGTCTACCATATGCATGCTAAACATAGTAAACTTGATATACAAGATGATAATGGGGGGAGATAAAAGTGTAGCTATTACAGTATGCAGTATTTTGTTTTTATTCGTCTACACACTTGTTTATCCACACTATTGGGTTGACATAAGCTGTTTTAGATACATTCTTGGCACATCTCAACCCTTGTAAAATTCTTAAAACCACCATATTTATGCTACTCATCAAAAGCTTATACATTAAAGACCACAGCCCTTCTAAAACGGCATCCTAAAACTACTGTACATCACATTTTATTTCAAAATAAGACTGAATATATTAATCGTTCACTGGCAGATAGAAAAATAAATAACTTGAAATGTAAATAACTTGAAACAATTCGGTTAGTCCCCCAAAACAACATTGACTCCTGTCAGTCCTGAGAAATAATTATTTATTTGTATGCAAAAAGAATAAATAAAACTCTTGTAGCTACAGTTAACCAGTCAGAAATTTGTAGCTACAGTTAACCAGTAAGAAATTTGTATTGCCAGTAAAATGGACCCAATTCTGTCTAACCTAACTAGAAGTGTGACTAAACTGTAAAACTTGCAAATTCTAGCTTAACTCTGCCCACACTAGCGCGAGCACAGAAAAAAAAATTAACAAACAAGCTGGCAGCAGTGGCATAGAGGAATAAATCATTGGCCATGGCACAACCAACTCAGTTTTGAATAACATTTTAGATACTTCATAGCACAGGGAGGATATGTGCACCCATCTGCTAGGGGAGGTGCACACGCTTGGGGCAGACTCGAGCAGCCTGAGTTCTCTGTTTGAAGACTAGGAAAACAACCATGTGGTGAGAGTAAGTGGGGCATCTGACATCAGCCTCTTGTGGAAGTGAGGGGTAGTTCAGTGCTAACACCCACTGCACATCCCGTTAGGCTTTTTCACATGTCCAAAATGGGACTTTTATGGCAATTCATGAGTTTCCAGGACAGTCTGTACCATCAAATGACTTAAAGAACTGGACTTCACATTTTTGCCAAAATAAAAAAACTTGAGATTGAGTTTCCAGTAAAAAAAATATATATTAATAAGTAGTGTTAGTGGAAACTGAAGAAGTATTTCTTGTAAAATATTAGGATATTTCTTTTCTTTTATTTATTTTTTTTGCGAGAGAACTGCCCGATTAGATACTGTCCTATGTAAAGAGGCCAAATAGGGACTGTCCTGAGGGAATGGGTGGTAACTTCACATCCCATGCTGGGGTTGTTACTGAATGTCTACAGGGGCGGGCAAAAGAATAGGCAAAAACATCCCCACTAAGTATGAAGTGGCCTTGTTGTGCTTTGTGCTCCTAGCAGGCCCAGGCCCAGATCAGTAATCACTTCAGGTCTCTGAATGATGGGGTGTTTGTGATATCTAAAAATGATGTACTCAAGGATTAAAGAATTCTTTTGTGATTTGTGCCTTTGACATTTTGTCACAACTCAGTCCTTTTACCTGCAGTTCAACGAACCTACTGTCATACACCAGTGTACCATGTATTAATGTTTTTGTGTATGTATCTGTCCGTGCATATACATATACCTTTGGATTTAGAAGCATTACATATGTGGCTGCTCAGTGGTTAATTGGCAAGATCAAAGCTGAACAATCTGGCCTGTAGATAATGTAGTATTAGGCAGTTAGTGACAGTGAATAACTAATTGGGAAGCCATTTACAAGAACTAATATATACACACACGTGTGCCCACACCCACCATATAAAGAGGAACATTCTATAACAATGGTTACATGAACCACAGATCCCAGAAGTAGGCATTGCCAAATAGTATGCATTTCACACAAGCAGTTGTGCTACAGCAAGAATTGCTGGCAGTCATAATTCTCAGCCAAGTCACTAGCAGTCATATTATTGGAAAGGACATGGGTATATCAGTCAGTCAGACAGGAGAAGAGTTAACAGGAACACCCAAAAGGAAAAGGGGAGGGAAAGACCAAGATCGGGTAGGAGAGCAAGGGTAGATTTCTTAAGAGTGGAGGAAAAGGTAATTAAAGCGGGAGTTTTGCTCAGGAAAGAGGGTGTAGGGATAGCAATGGACAAGACTTAAGAATAAGAAGGGAGGTGCTCATACAGAGGAAACACCCAGACTAACAGAGAGGAGTACAGCTGGTGATGTGGAGGCTTGTTGGGGTGGGATGTGAAATGCAAGGAAGGGGAAAACCATAATGTTAGAGTGGGGTATTAACTAACTTTTACATTGTCAAGTGTTGCACCAAGCCAGTGGTCCATCCCCTCCACTACTACCCTCTGTGCCGAGCCCCACTTCTGTTGCTAAACTGGGCAGGACCAAGTTGCAGTGTAACTCTGCCAGCCACACTAGGATATTCTCCAGGTCACAAATGCAGATGTTATGGGGGATTGCATATGAAAATGTTTCTCTCAGTTGGTGTTTGAGGTTGTACTTTTAAATTCATGACTCTACTTCTCTGGTGTTGCTTGTTGGTGGTGGAGTCCTTCTGAAACTGTCGTTGTTGAGGGCAGTCCTATGACTGCTATATGGAGAGCTGTGTAATAAATCAACATGTTCTGGCCCAAGAGGATGGAGAATTTGTACTGATGCATGTGCGCGCCACTCTTAATTGGGGGCCATCACAGGGATGTTGGTGACATACTTGGTGTCTTGCAGTAGTTCTCTACCTTATGTTGTCACTTACCTGCAGGGAGCACACAGCAGTGGACAATGGTCGTACTGTAAGCATGCCTGTTGTTTTACCTGACATTGTTTGTACTGTGGAGGGTGGAAGAACTCTGAAACCGTACAGGTTCACAGATGGTAGATGCTGCAATTTGGAACCAAGGGAGACATTTGTAGCCATCCATATGTGTGGTGGAGGCAAGTACTATGATGTGGAGCCATGATACACAGAACACATGCTATGATGCAGGAATCATGTCAGACTGCAAGTGACAGGTTTCACAAGTCGATGCTGCACATTGTGATGTGATCGAAACATGACTACTAGCATGGCAGACATCTTTAGAGGTGACCTGTACCTCTTTGTGAGTCAGGTGTTGCACAATCTGTTCTATTTGTGGGCTGTGTGCTATGGTACTATAATAAGGGAGTAGGGGATGTCACAGACAAATCCTTTTCTCCACACTGACAGACCACAAAAATGAGGAAAAGAAATTACAGTGGTGTTAAGTACAATTACTGTAACAGTAATTGTTGGAATGACCACTGCTGTAGCTTAGCTATAGTTGTTGTATTCTGCCAAGGATAGAACAGCCTTCCAGCTTCCAAAGCTTCAGTGCACTTTCCATGCAACCAGTCTCGTGCACCTTGGGCTGAGCTGACTAAAAGATAAATTTGGACACCATGCACATCAGAGCTTTCCTGACAATAGAGAGGGAGGGAGGCTGAGCCCTGAAAGGACAATTTTTAGGAAGAACAAAAAAGAAAATAAATAACCACCACACCCTGGCATAAACAACAAGGAGGGTTGAGGGAGAGAGTGGCTACTGCAGCATTGATCATTTGAATGTCTACTGTTAAGATTAAGTTTACCTACACAGCTGTACTATATTCATCATATTGATCACTGCTGCAGCAGCCTTAACTATATGGGTAGATTACTCTAGTTTACTGCTTTTGGGAGGTGGAAGGAGAAATGTGCAGGAGCCCTTGAAAAATGGTCCTTTCAAAGCCTGAGCTATACCTAGAGAAGGAAGCAATCCTATAGTGCTTTGTAGAAGTATGTACAGAGGACCAAGTTGCAGCTTCTAGAATGCTTATAGAGTCCTACCCTTTCCCAAAAGTCATAGATGAAGCCACAGCTCTGGTAAAGTCTACCTTGACCGTACCATACATGGAATGGTTTTGTTGTGGTGAGTGTAATTGATAATAGCCTTAGAAGACCATTTGGAAATGATTTGTTTTGACACAGGTTGTCCTTCTCACCTTCACAAGAAATGAACAATTGAACCAAAGATCTGAAAGATTTAGTATTGTTAAGATAGTAATATCATTTCTTGCTCATTTTTGGGTTAAGGAAATAAAACTGAGATGGATAGTTTGGCTTAAAGTAAACTCTCATACTATTTTGGGCATAAAAGAAGGATTAGTTCTCAAAGAAACAGAACTGTTCCATGTTAAGAACCTGAAGTCAGGCAAGTTAGCTGGTTCAAATGGAGCAATCATTAGCTTCTCAAACACAATTAAGATCTGAAGGATGGGCCTCTTGTACAAAACCCCTTTTAAAAACTTTTTTTATATGAGAATATGTTGAAAGAGGAGGATCTGTGGGTAGACATGCAAAAATGGCCAATAAATGAACCTTGATAGCAGAGTAGAAAATGCTATAGAATAGTAGCTCACACAAATACTGTAAAACCAGAGAACAGCGAGCCCTAAATGGTTATGTAGTTGGCATCAACTCGAAAACTTTTTTCCCTTTGCTAATATATGATTTTCTAGTAGTAGACTTTCTTGCCTCCATTAGAACTTGTTGCATATCCTCAGTAACAGGTACCTAAAAGGAATGAAGACTCTATCATTCAGACAGTCAGTTGAAGTTGATTGATCCTGGGGTTGTATCGAACAACCCTGTTATGTGAATAGTAACACCCTTGGCCATTTCCAAAAGAAAGCATCACAGTTGCCTAGGCCAAAAGGGAGTCACCACAGTGATCTTGGGGGATTCCTTCTGAATCTTCAGAAGTAATGTGGATAGTCATGGAAAGGGTGGAAAAGCACACATGAACATTCCTGTCTAAGCAGGGAGAAAGGAGTCTGTTGCATGGAGTCCTGGAGCAGAGTCTTGACAGCTGATTGTTCATAGAGAAGGAAAAAGAGGTCTACTCAAGGAACTCCCCAAAGGGTGATCATATTTTGGAAGACCCATTGATCTAGTTCCCATTTGTGAGGGTCTGTCGTTGTCCTGCTCAGCTTGTCTGCTACACAGTTGCTCTGGTGGTCTGTATGATGCCTGTAGATTTGAGACTGTGCTGTGAAGCTATATCCCAAGCTAACATGGCTAGTCTGCAGAGGGGGAATACAACCTGGTTCCCTCTTGGTTGTTGATGTGCCACATGACTCTGGTATTGTCTGTAACAACTTGAATAGGTCCTCTGGACCAAAGATGATTTGGGGAGTAGAGTGCCTTGATCAGGGCAAGCATTTCTTATAGGTATGTGCTTGTGTCTGATCTTGGTGTCCCACAAACCTTGCACTTTTATTCCTCCTGAAACTTCCCAAAGCAAAGTCCAAGTTATCTATGGTAACTGCTTTGGAATGGGGGGGGGGGGGAGACCTGGATTTAGGGATATCTGTTGTCTCCAGCAAGTGATTTCTCTTCTGTCAAAGCCCAAAACTGGGGTCTGAAATGACCAGGGGTGTTGGTACTGGAACCAAAGAAATTTGAGATACCACTATATCTTTTCTAATGTGGAGTTTTGCTAGGGGGATCATGAGAATCCTAGAAGTCATGAGACCCAAAATGCTGAGATATTTCAACACGCTGATTGATGGCCGAGTGGAAAACCTTAAAAATAAGTCTAGATGTAGATTGTGTTTTTTTTTTTTTTTTTTTTTTCCTTCTCTGTGATAAAAGTTCTTTGAACTGTGGTATCCATTTAACATCCTAGAAACTCAATCCTGTAAGGAGTCGGACTTTTTTTGAATGTTCTCTTAATCCCAGCTTGTGCAAGAGATCTCTCACCGGAGAAAGACTCCTGACACTTTGAAAAAGACTCTGCAAAGATAAGCAAGTCGTCTAAATATCAAAAAATGTAGATGCCGTGTAGCCTGCAATGAGCTATACCTGGAGAGAGACTTTCGACTATCCACTGCTCCGCAAGTATTCACATAGGGTAAGGCAGAGAACTGATAATGTGATACAGACACCCTTAAGAAATGCCTGAAATCTAAATGAACAGGAATGTGATGAGTGTCTTTTAAACCTAGTGTTACCAGGAAACTTGAATGAGGAAAAAAGAAGCAACAAGAAGTAACAAATTGTGAAGTGACATTTTGAATTTGGGTGTTATCATAAATAGATAAAACATACAGAACTGGTCACCAACATTTTCTTTCTTTGAACTAAAAACAGCCTTGAATAAAATCCCTTTACCGCCTGAGAAAGGAAAAAAATCACTCCCTGGGATAGCATGTGATGAAGAACAGGTGGGAACAGGAGTCTGGAGGTTGAGGAATTACCCCCTTGAAAGAAGGAATTTCCTTCCATTGCTGTCTGTAACCTTGATGAATGATCTTCAGAACCCATTTGTTGACACTATCTGTTGCCAAAGTGAAAAGTGGAGATTCCGACTTTAGTGAATAAAAAAGGGGCTGGGAGAGACAGTGTCTTAAATAGCTATTCTGAGAAATTGTACTGGTCTTGGTTTCTTCTTGGAACCAACCTCCTTGCTATTTCATATTAAATGCCTGTTAACCTGCATTTTATTGAGGCTCTTTATTTTGTTTCTTACTAAAATTGAATGAAGAGTTAGAGAATCCATTGGAAGATTTGGAAAAGGGTGGCTAAAATATATTGGTGATTACTTGCATCAGCTTATACCTTTCATCACGCTTTTTGATCACTTCTATAGAAGAGGGGCCAAAAACTAAGTCTTTATCCAAATGATGATTTAAAATTTCATTTTAATATCTTCTTTGAGGTTCTGAGAACACAGCCGTGCAAATTTCCTCAAAACACTACCAGTGGCTGTAACCCAAGTATCAACAGTCATCCAAGTCACTACTTGTAGTGTGTGTAAGATTTTTCTTTACACGAAGAAACTGCACACACACACACACAAAAAAAATCCTCATGCTTTCACAATTAGTCAAGACAAAACATTAACACACTAGCTTGACAGTTAAAAATTCTGAAAATCAGAGTTGCAGAAGTCTACACTTTTTTTTCCCCCATACTTATCAGAAGTATTAAAATTGAATTACCCAAGTGTTCAACAGCATTCATGAATCTCCTTTTTTTAGGGGTAGCTAGCTGACTGTCAGGAAAATTGCAGGCAGTAACACTCATCCTCCAAAGCTAACCTAATTGGAGGAATAGGCGCAGGTTCTGGAAATTCCTTCTGTGACAGAGCATAGTATTTTCTTAGGGGCTGAGAAGCCTGCCACAGAGGAGCAGACAATAAGCTCTCATTTGAGTCTGAATTGGAAATCTGATGAGAAAACCCTCTCTCTCTTCATTCCCCTGTCCAGATTCAGAATCTTGAATCTCTTAAGGACTGGCGGTGTCCTCTTTTTTTCTTTTACCAGAAACTGTTGTACAAGAAGGATTAGTATCCTGAAATTAGCAATGAGCCAGACCCAATAAACTACTCCTGTCAAAAAATGTAAACAAGGAGTGGAAGGTACTTAATTTTCTCTTTCTTTTTGACAGGAGAATGGGATGAGCTCAACATTCTGACAAAACAGGAAGCTATCCCTGTTCCTTTTTTCAGAAATGACAAGCGTCTCTCCTTTGGCCATTGAGGAGACCCCAACAGCCACAGAAGATGTGATTTAACCCTTGGTCCATAGTGGTTGTAGGTACTATACCAGAGGACGAGTGGTCTGAGGTACCACTAATGGCCACAGCAGAGTCAGCCACTGATAGCTGAAGCTAATTTCTAATCTGCTGTTATGGCAAAGGCTGTTTTCTTAACTTTTTTTTCTTTTTGTGGCTAAAAGAAGGACCAACCATGGGACAGATGGATAGCTCCATGGTCAACCTGATAATGGTACCTCTTTCCTGGGGCAAACAATCAGCAAATAACCAGTGTCTTTAAAAGTCACTTTTCATAGACAAACACAATACTTTTCCAGTCCCACAAAGTAAAATAAACACAATTTCCAAAGAAAATGGTTTTCAATTACTTTAAACACATTTTAAACTTACAGGAAAAAGAGTACTGCCATACAGTACAGTCTCATAACCATCTGTTAAAACATAACAGCTCTTAACTTTAAAGCAGCTATCGGTAGTAAACAAAATTATTAAATGGAAGTTTCTTTCCATAAAGGGAACTTCTCTGCCCAGCAAAAGAAAAGCACAAGCCAACCATTGATCCTTGAAAGCCTCAGAAAAGTGTACTTTTCAGTGGCAGTAAAGCTGTTTGAGCTGCCTGACAGTTTGGGCACATGGAAGGTGCCCTGAAGCTTTGGAAGCTGGCTGGCTGTTATGTCCTTGGCAAGATGTAAACCATGTAGCTAAGGCTGCTGCAAAAGTGTTCAGTATGAAGAGCATAAGAGAAGTTCTCCCAAGCAGAGAATGACATTATGCTGCAGGCCATCTGTGAATGTAGGTCACAAATCCTCATAATGCATAGCAGTGACCAGAACTTCTTCAAATGTGTCTAGAGGGTCTATATTACCTTATCGAAAGCTAAGAGCGAACACTCTTTGATCGACCACTAAATATCGAACGCACTAAATAGCAAAGAGACAGAACACGGATCCCCCCCAGAGAAAAATATCCCGCTTCCGCAAAAAAATAAAACGAACAAAAAAATACAAATGGAAGTACAACAAAGTGGGGGGCTGTGCCCCTGACACCCCCCTGCTTAAATATACCAACTCCGAGATCGCACCACAGTGGAGGAAATGGCAAAGTCCTGAAAACGCCTCAATGGTTTTTTTTCCCCTGGGAAAACCATCTCTGTTCTGTGTCTTTGCTATTTAGTGTCAAAGAGCATTTGCTCTTATCACCTTTCGATAAGGTAATGTAGACCCTAATGAGACCTTGGTGTGCAGGTAAACAAAGGTGGTGGCTATATCAGAAGGGGTTACACAAACACTATGCCATTAGACCTCCAACCCAGGCATTGCCCGTTGCCAGACTCTTGTTATTGTGCCTACCACCTGTATATATAACTGTGCCCTACCGTTAGTGGTCTGTTACCAGGGTAGCCTGTGTCTGATGGACAGTATAGCAAGTCATACACAGTATAGTGTAGCCAGGTATTAGTATAGCATATATGATTGCTATTCTTGTATCTAATATGGCTAATAGTTGTGAACCAGTTACATAGCTCCTATGTGACATACAGCACCAACCTCTGTCTTGCAGCAGGGTTATCCACTGCTGCTTGGTCCTCCACAAAATCCTCAACAGGTGCCTCTTCACTGCTGCTATCCCCCTCATGTCTGTATCCTGCTGTGTCTGTTTGCATAACAGCTTACTGTGTAACCTTGCACATATGGTGAATTGCTTGCTGCAGATTTCTGGAGCATACAGCAGGGCACTGGTGGATGATTCTTGGACCTTCATCAATCTGAACACATATTGATGTTTTAGTCTGTGATATAATGCTGTACTGTGCCATGCTGTTTAGGTATTGTATTGGTGTCATGTGTCATGGCTACAGGACATATCTGGTGTCTCGGTAAGATGGGGAACTATCTTCCTTGCTATCTCTGGTGTAAGTTGCATGTGTGCCAGATGTGGGAACCATGGATTTTTGCCTCAGTAGCATATTGACATTGTATATTATGTCCTGTGCATTGCACAAAACATGGTAGCTAATGGAGTGTGTTAGAGTGAGGGTATTCTTGGTATATTTACTATAGTACATTAAGGTAGAATAATAGGCCCGAAAATAGACCTCTATGCTTTCCATTTCAGAGAAATATAGAAAGTTCTTTTCTCAAGGGAAAGATACAGTCTTGCTGGCTAAGCATGAGATATACAGAAATAAGGTTTCAGGGGAAAGTTGCAAAATGTTTCATTTTCAAGGGAAAGGTATGTGCATGTGCAATGGCATGCTAGATAGAGGCACATGCAAGACTAGTCTTGGAAACCAAGGCTAAAAAGGCATGAAAAGCATTACAGGGTTTGGGTATTAGGTTAGTGAAGTTGGTTACTTCGGACTGGTATAGAAAATATTAAAAATCCAATATCTTAGAATGATACATGAAAGTCATCTACTTAGTTGGAGAGTATTACCGGGAATTTGTTTTCACCACTTTCATCTTAGTTCATTCTCCACTGTCCATAGCATCTCAGTTTGTATCTCTTGTTCCCCTGGTTGTAGTTGGGCTGCATCTCAGTTGGTATCTCTTGTTCCCCTGGTTGTAGTTGGCTGCGTTTGATTTCCCTGATTTCCTTGATTCCTCAGACGTTCCGACCTCCTCGTCGGTGCACTCTCTAAGGGGGCATTACCGGAGTTGTTGGAATATGTCACTTTTGCCTCATTCTCGTGCTGTCCATTACTCAAATCATAGGTTCATAGGTTGGTACTAGGCTATCAGCCCTAGGGCCTATACAAGCCTAGCCATAACAATTCCCTGGCTATTTCTTCCCACATTATTTACTTTCCTGGACCCCTGTCTAGCAGGGCGACTGACGTGATCCCTGGGGTGAATTTCCTTTCTCCCATCCAATCGTCAAGGTTCCTCTTGAAGAGGTCCAAAGAGGCACTCTGCTTGACATGTATGGGCAATCTATTCTAGAGTCTGGGGAGTCTCTGGGTCAGGAACCTATCCCTCCAACATGTTTTGTTTATTGTGATGACAAGGTTTAGATCCCTGGAGCGTGTAGCTCTGAGGGATTGGGATTTCTTTAAGTGTAGCATGTCCAACAGCTCTGGGTTTGACATGGCCTTGTATGTTAAGCAGAGATCGCCTCTGAGTAGACTATATGCGACAGAGTATAGCTGGAGTTTTTTAAGGCGTTCAGCATAGGGCATCTGCTTTAGGCCTGTGATTCTTTTAGTGAGGTATTTCTGAGGCCTTTCCAGTTGTTGCAGATGTCTTGAGAGGTACATACCAAATGGGGCATTGTATTCTATAATGGGTCTAATGAGGGAGGAGTACAGTGGGACAATGACCTCCTTTTTTCTGG
Organism: Protopterus annectens; assembly: GCF_019279795.1. Lineage (NCBI taxonomy): Eukaryota > Metazoa > Chordata > Ceratodontiformes > Protopteridae > Protopterus > Protopterus annectens. Next base: position 1,230,241,273 of record NC_056727.1, on the reverse strand, counting down.
ATGAAAAGCCCTTCGTGATGAGGTGTGCCACATAGAAGGATTTCCTGACTGTTGTGGCGATGTGGTTATCGAAGGTGAGACCACTGTCCACCTGTGTCCCTAAGTCTCTTATCACACTTTCTGTGTTTAGTGTACTGCCACCTATATGGTAATTCATGGATACATGTTTTTTCCCAAAGGGGATAACAATACATTTCTTGGCATTGAGCTTGAGCCCATGGCTCTGGCACCAAGCATCTGTTTCTGTAAGGCCCTTTTGTAGAGTATCCACATAATTTGGGGATTCAATAATGGCTCCCAGTTTGCAGTCATCTGCAAATTTTGTTAGCCAGAGTCCCTTAGTGTTGACCTGTACTTCAGAGAAGTAGATGCCAAACAAGAGCGGCCCCAGGACTGAACCCTGAGGTACTCCACTTGTCACTTGTCTGGAGCTGGATTTGGAGTTGGCTACTTTTACAGTGTGGGTTCTATCAGTAAGCCATTCAGCAACCCATTGGGTGACATGGGGATTAATGCCCAACTTAGTAAGTTTATCTATGATTCCAGAGTGGGGGATGGTGTCAAAGGACTTGGCAAGGTCTAGATAGGCTGTGTGGACCACCTTACCCTTGTCCATGGCTCTGGAGACTGATTCAAAGAAGTCATTCAGGTTCAGGAGACAAGATCGGCCCTTCACAAACCCAAACTGGGTGGGGTCCAGTGTTTGAAGGTTGCCAATGTCTTTGTTTATAAGTTCCATGATAATACGCTCCATGGCCTTGCAGATAAGGCTTGTCAGACTGATGGGACGGTAGTTTCCGGGATCCAAGGTGGATCCCCCATTGTGGATTGGGATAACTGTAGCTCTGCGCCACTCAGTGGGCACGAAACCTGAGGTGAGGCTATGATTAATCATGACACTTAGGTGAGGTGCCAGTTCATATTGTAGTTCATGTAGTACACAGCCCGGGATGTCATCTGGTCCCATGGATGCTGTATTCTTGGCTTTAGAGTGCGTTTTGTACCTGTGTGGCCGTTATTACTGGAATTTGGCAATCTTCCGGTATTGAGATGGGCCATTTAGGGGGTGAGAGTGGGGTGAAGTTGGCACTGAATCGATCTGCCAGGATATTGGCAATATCCTTCGGATCAGTATATTTAATGCCATTCTGTTTTAGCTCAGAGCAGATCTGAGCATTGCCATTTAGATTCTTGACATAATTATAGAATGCTTTGTGGTTGTCTTTGGAATCTTTGGCAATTTTATTTTCGTAACTAGCTTTGGAGGATTTTATGAGGCATCTCAGTTTCTTACTGAGGCTAGTAAGGGAGTTTTGCATCCTGGGATTTTCCTCTTTTCTGCAAAAGTTTCTTCCTTTTGTTGTAAAGTTTGTTTATGGCAGGGGACCACCAGATTGGCTTCCTTTTTTTGGATGAGAGCATTTTGGTTCTATTTGGGATGGCACGATTCATGCATGAGTGGATGTGCTCGTACAGTGCCATAGTGTAGGATTCAGCAGTTGAACTTTCAGTTCCCGTCTGCATGGGTGTCATGAAGTTTGTCACTTCTGACTTGAGTAGCATGAAGTTGGCTTTAGAGAAGTTTTTTATGGTGGTTTCTTTACTGGGGGGTGGGATGTGGATGTTAAGGGTGATTAGCTTATGGTCAGACCTGACTAACGTGGGGGTGACCATAGGTATGGAGCATTGATTTCCCATGTTGGTAATGACCAGGTCTAGGATATTGGAGCCCCTGGTGGGACTATGGATTAGTTGATCCAGGGCATTGGAATTTATGAATTCCAAGAACCGTTGCGCAAAGGTGTTGGGACATGAGTAGTTTTCCCAGTTAATGGCAGGGTAGTTAAAATCATCCAGTATTAGGGTGTTTGGTTCTATCTTAATATTTTCCAGTATGTTTAGAAAGGTGTAGTGAGAATCTTTGGGTATGGTGGGGGATCTGTAGCAAGCTACAATTTGGATTGCAGTCTTACCTAGTGTTAGTTGCACTTGGAGAATTTCAGACACATTGTGTTGGCCAACTAAGCCTGGTGGTGTGAATATCCTTGGTAAATATTGACCCTCCTCCACCTTTAGTGTTTCGGTCCTGGTTTGGTGGCCGAAAAGTGTGGTAAGAGTTGTAGCCTGGTATTGCAGGGGTGCTCTCTGGAGCCTTGAACCAGGTCTCAGTTACTGCACATATCTATGTTCTCCATTTTTAGGAGTGCCTCAAGAGAGTGCATTTTGAGATTTAGACTTCTAGCATTGAGTAGCATTACCTTCAGATTTTGCATGCTTGTACCTGTTATGGTGGTGGTTTTGTCCTTTGAAGTTTGCCTAAAGGCACTATAGGGGTGGCAAGAGCCTTAGCCAGTAACCTGAATCCCAGGGGCGACAGGTGCAGACCATCTCTTGCAAAGCATCATGGTCTGTCAATCATGTCATCCCAGGCAGACAGATACTGGATCCCCTTTGAATGACACCATAAGCTTAGCCAATTGTTGAAGTCAATCATTTTATCCTTATATTGTGGTATCATTCTGGGCGAAGGCAGGATGCTACTCAGGGCTAGGGTCATACCTGCCTGGGCCACATGATCCGAGAGCTCTTCCATGTCTCTTTTCATGTAGTCCAGGGAGGTGCATCTCAAGTCATTCACTCCAACATGGACAATGACAGAGTCATATTTGTACTTGTTGTGGAGTGACTTGCGTGCATGCGTTATGTGGTGGATCCTGGCACCCGACAGGCAGCTGACTGTAATTTTCTCCTTATTCAACCTGGTGAGAGGGACATTAGTGTGCCAGACTATAGAGTCACCTATGACTAAAGTGTTAGGTACATTGTCTTGCCTTAGGGGCTGTTGCTGGGTGGCACACTGGTGTTGTGAACTATGTGACACATTGGTTGTGATTGGTGTTTGTTTGCGTTTCAGCTTCAGAGGTCTTTGTTGCTTGGGCAGGTTACAGTTAAGGGCCTCTGCATATGTGGATTTAGTGTTGCTATATGTGGGTGTTGGTGCGGGTTTAGAAGGGCTATGTGTTGCTGGAGGTGTAGTGTGGGTGTTAACCTTCTCCTCTTGACTGTTTAGCACAATCTTGGGTGGAGAGAGCTTTGCTTCCATTTTGGCTACATAAGTGCATCTCTCACAGGTTGTAGTGTTGGGTGGTAGGAGGAGAGGGTTGTCTGTGTACATGAGGCAATTGCTGCATTGCCCCAGTATGCCCAGATTCACCAGGTGGACAGGAGAAATCACCGGAAGCTGACCCTTGGACATGCCTGGTTTGGGGCTTTTTTTTTCTTTGTAAAGTATAGGAGCTGTTTCCTTAGCAAGGTACTTTGCAATTATAGGCTGTTTAGTGCCTCCTATTAATTTCTCCTTGTTAACAAGGAGAGTTCAGTGTTTGTATGAGTTTAAGGCTTCCTAGTGCTTTCCAGCAGGTATTAGAGAAAGTGCTAGTCACAGGGATGCTTAAAGGTAAGATTGAAAAGAATGCACTCTGCAGTGTGCACTAGAGAAGTTAGATGTGAAAGTAGGTAACTTGAGTTTTACCTGTTTAAAAAGTTAAGGTTTAGTGGAGAGTTACTATTTTTAAAACAGCAAGATGGACTGAAAGGGGTGGTCACTTTTGTATTTTGGTACTATGAAATACTGTAGGATGGCCAATAAATTTAAATAATTGAAGGGGTGGGATTTAAAAAGTGGTGATTTTGTGATTACTCACATAAGCCAGTGGAAGTAGAGAGAAATGAGATATATGGTCAGATTAACATAAGAGGCGGGCAACTAGAAAGACAGTGGTATTTAACAAGACAACTTAAATGGGCGGGAAAAAATTCTGCCTGACTCAGAACAGAGAGAGCTGTGGTCTCTTTTGAGTTTTAATATGCTGTTAAAACAGAATGCAAGCAAAACACAAGGTAAAGAAAACAAACTACAGTATTCAAAATATAGAAAGGCAATACAGTAATACAAAAAATAACAGCAAACTAACCTTTCCTTCACAGCAAAGTGTAGCAGAGTCTGGATGAGCCTTTCTGGTAAAGCGTCTCTCTCACTGGTTCTTTGTGGTTGTGGGTAGGCTCTCCCCTCAGCATTCTCGAGCCTATCCATCTTCATTTTTTTTCTCCTTTCATTTAGTAATATCAATCATGATTTTATTTGTTTTTGAAAAGATATTTAATATTGTACTTTGCGTGAGGGAAACAGCAAATTTTTCTTGATAATAAGATCCAAGGCATTACCTTCAGAAATTAACTGCTCCAATAGTATGCTGATTGTTTTATGAGCAGTTCAAAAGTAATTCAATGCCTTGTTTATCAAAGAGCTCAATGAGTTCATAGTGTAATGAGGACCCCTGTTGGAGGCCAGTGTGAAACTTCCAAGTTCTAAGCCCCCATGGAACTTGTCTTCGCCGAACAGCTTCAATCAAATAAGCATTTTCCACTTGTAATTTGCGGCACTTTAATAAAACTTGTTCAAATTTTGTAATTGTTGCAGGTTGCCATTATTATTAGTTGTAATGTTGTTAAACTCCAAAACCTTATTGAACCAACTGTTAAGGTCTATATTGTTGTTACTCGATCCTGCATGCATATTACTCCTATTAGAGTCATTAGTCAGTTCAGAATTCTGTCCATTTATATGGCTCCTACCCGCCAAACAATTTGGGGCGTGGTTGAAATTAGAATGAGGCAGAAGTGACATATTCCAACAACTCCGGTAACACCCCTTTAGAGAGAGATGTGAGGTTGGAACGCCTAAGGAACTGAGGAAATCACCAGGGAAATCAAATGTGGCCCAACTACAACCAGGGGAACCAGAGATGCCATGTGAGATGCTATGGACGGCAGAGAATGAACTAAGACATGAAAGTGGTGAAAACTATCTTGGAATATGCGTTAGCTTTTGGACTTTTGTGTAAAAGGGTCTCTACAATACAGACACTCGAGCCTACATACAGAAGGCAGATCAAATAAAGACTTTCAGTTTATATTATTCAGGAGAATCAGAATATACATGCAGAAACTTTGGATATGTTTACTAACCAGCATTTCTGCAGACTGTTGTATTTATCCGCACTGTTAATGAAGACTGTATTTGGATATTGAACTTCTACTAAAGCATTAACTGAAGTACATTGTTTTCAGAATTCTTTCTGAAAAGTACAAAAGACTTGGCCCATAAAGTAGGGACTGGCACCTCTTCAGCACAAGTTTGGGTAATTAACAGACTTTCATTCTAGGCTCGTTTATGCAGTTTCCAGTATACTGTAATCTTATCAATTCTTTCAATGGCAAGCCAGCCAGGAGACAGAATTTTCGCATACATGTATAAAAGACAGACAAGTAAACTTCCAAAATCATATCCGTTTTAAATCTGGTAGTAAATGTGTTCATGTAATCAGTTTAAAATTGTATATATTATATATAGAAATTGTAGTTTACCAAGCACACCAGATCAGATTGCAGCCAGCTCTGCAAGCTAAGTTAAAGACCGTAATGTATGCCTTAAGGCAGTATGTAAAAAATCTATTTAATACAGTTTATGCAGTTACAGTTCTTGGTATTTATTCAAGAAAATTTTAGATAGTAATTTCTTGCAGCATTCAGTAGTACTGAAAAGTTAAAGGACGTCAGCTAAAGAAACGGCTATGGTAAAGCAGTGGGTGGAGTTTCACTCCCAGAACGGTATGTTAGAATGTCAAAAGTTCAGCAGTTAACATTAAGTTGTTATAAGTGCAGAAATGCACAGTGTCAAATTGCTACAATTTCATTTGAGGTTATGACAGGACACTGAAGTTTCTGTTTGATTTAATAATAAAGTCACAGCCTTTCCATGTCACCATAGTATATTATCAGTTTGCTTACAGACTTGCAAGAGTTCATTAGCAGCAAATGTTTATTTCATGCAGGAAAATGTAAATAAAGTCAGGGCAATACGCAGTATGCAATGCTATCAGCTTATTGTTAAGGATGCAAATGTTAATTTAAGGAGCTGATACTAAAATACAATCAAGACTTTTAGCCTTGCATAAGAGATAAAAGGAGTGGTTTAAAAGGCTTAACTATAAAAAGGACACTTGGACATTAAATCAGGCCCTTGCATTAGTGACTGGGACAATGCAGAGTAAAATTTGGCAAGAGCTTGTTTATAGTTAAAATGCATGATATAATGGCACTAGTTTTCAGTGTATGTTTTTATCTATGTTCAGACAATACTGACAAAAAAGTATTAATAGTTTAGTTTCCAGAATGTAACATTGCCATTCAGTACTTCAGAGAAAATAACTGTTTCATAAAATGCCCGTATATTGGTTGTTCTCTCCTCTACAGTGTGTGGGAGCCATATATGGTCCTGCACATGCTGTAGCATGGCATTGATAAACTTTTGTATCAGTGAGACATATGCTGGAGATGCACTCAGTTCCCCCATTTGGTTGCTGGAAAGTTGCAGTAGCTTGAATTATGCTTCACATACCTTGGTGTCCACTGGAGTGGATATTCCATGCAACCCATGAGCCTGCACATGAGGACAATTATTTGTAATGGCACCAGCATGGTGCCTCTGTACATGGAGTAGCAATCCACTATTTTTATGCCATGTAGGGGATGAAGTGTTACTCATAGTTGGATCCTTCTGTGAAGTTGGGGGGACAGTGACATGCACGTTTGGCCACTGACCTATGAGAACAGTTTTGAACACATGCATTTCTGCTAATCCTGCTAATGCCACATTGACATCTTGACTGTTTCTGTTCATCACAAGGATTTTGTGGTGTACAGTTACACAGGCAATCATGGCTCAGTGAGCAGTTTTCATGTTTTTGAATCATGCCACCATGTTGCATTTGCTATTACCCTTAAAATGTTGCTCGCTTTTGTCTCATTATACTCTCATTTACAAATTGTGCATAATCTTGCTATGTTTCTGAATTTCCCTTGCATGTCAGAACTTATCACACTATCCGCATTGGGCTGTTTGCTTCTGAATCGAGGTGTTTGTGTGTGTGTGTGTGTGTGTGTGTGTGTGTGTGTGTGTGTGTGTGTGTGTGTGTGTGTAAGTATATGTTCTTGCATCTTTACTTGTGCGTGTGTGTGTGGATATATATATATATATATATATATATATATATATATATATATATATATATATATATATATATATGTATGTGTGTAATATATATATATATATATATATATATATATATATATATATATATATATATATAATGTTTTTGTTTTCTTTGAATTTTCGCTGTACAGACCTGAAGTAAATTAAACAAATGAAATCCTCCAACAGTTTTGTACCAAAAAAAAGAATTCCGTCAGTCATCAGATGCAGACACTTCTTTGACAACGGGAAAATCAGAAAGCTGTAGGTTCTGTCCATACACTTGGTGCTTGGATTCATACTCCACTATTGACACACTAGTGCAGCATGGGAGGCGGTGGCGCTGTGTTCCTGAATGCTGTCCTTCAGGTTGTGTATTAGAGGTGCTATCTTCCTGAGTTTGTGGCTGCTCAAATGTGTGTAGGTATCCTGCCACTTACCGGAAGGAGTTGTGGTAGTTCTTTTTTAAAACTTTGTCTCCACAAACCTAGTTCAACATTCCCTACTATCCCTCATTCAAAATTTAAAGTATAAATCAAATATTTATTTACATATAATGTTGTACCATTTCATGCAGAAGTTGTCCATTACATGAAAATGTTTGCATCTTCACCGCCAAATTTTCCTGAAAAGTGAAAAATAAACCAAACCCTAATTCCTCCTTATAATCTGAAATATGCCATATTTTGTGTCCGAGACTGAAACTTAATGCTTTTCCTGTTGTGCTTTCTTTTAGTTATTTTCCAAACCTCTTGAGCCTATTATAGTATAGAAGAATATGACCCATTGTTTACTGTAACCCACATCCCTACACAAAAGCTCATTCTGTGGCTGATTTGTACTTGTCATGTGGCTTGATAGAGCTTTGAATGTGCTGATGCTGTAGGTAATGCAGCAGCCTCAGAGATGGACCTATAAAGGAATGTGTGGGTGTAGCTGAGGCAGGCCATCCATGTTATCTCGGTGTAGTGTGGACCTCTCGCAGCGAAAGTAGACCCTTATTGTGATTTGTGTCTTCTTCCTTTGGCCACCCCATCTTCATGAAGGCAAGGCCAGCCACTGAGAAAGGAGCTCCCTTGCCGACAGAAGAGGGCCCTTAAGTACCAGAGAGACTTATTCTCCCAGTCTGTACCAACCTTGTTTTCCAAAGTGGCAATCCAGTGGCCTAGTAGCCATATTCCTGACTGTAGTCCATGACCACAGAAGGTGGCATTCTGAATCTCTTGGTTTTCCCTTTTAGGTGAACACTATCATCATTATAAAGTGTGATGCTACTTGATGCACTTTTCACTCAGTGTCTGTAAAGATGTTACTTGTTTTGGTGAATGCGGAAGAAGAATGCTGTATCTTCACCTGCGCAAAGAACTGGTTTCTGCTAGACCCAAGAAGTGAGTTGTTGATAGTATCCCTGGCAGGAAATTCCTACTGTTGCAGTTCTTGAGGGTCTGTAGAAATTGTGAGATGATTACTTTCATTCCAGCCCTGAGAGTTGTCTTAATCAAAGAGGAGGTGTACATTCTCTGCTGACAGTTCTGCCCGCAACAGTGGCCCAGGATGTCTTTACTCTCACAGTACGAGTGAGGAGGAGTATCAAAGGCTTGTTCATCACACTTCAGTGTGTTAGTGGTGACCACAGTCTGAGTGCCTTTTTTCTGCTGAGGATGCGAGTGTTGAAGCGTACTGTGAGGTCAGGTGATTGCAGAATTGCATAATGCTCAAGGATCAGCTTCTGGCATTAGACCCTTGTTGCTAGCCCCCAGAGTAGTAGATAGTACTCCTCAACATGGGCTTGTCTTCCTGCATTTGAATATATTGCAGGTCCTGATGATTATTACTGTTAAAGGGTGGGGAGCCCACTTTATCTTCTGCATAATTTAAGAGAAGTAGTCCTCCTGGAGAGTAGTGCTGGAGTTAAAATCATTTCTGTACAGCTCTGAAGGGGAGAACAGAATTCAAATTCAAATTCAAATCCTGTTCTGCTTTAATATTCGTTCTGTGTTCCTTGAACAAACAATGTATTCTTATCCCTTTGCAAAGAAACCATATATGTCTGACTGTTGACAAGGGGCATTACTGTGTCAGCTGATCCTATCTTGCGAAAGCTGAACCAGCTGGCAGACATCTTGAGATGCTCCTTCAGTCCCGCTTTTTGTCATGGCCAGGAAGGTTGTGGCTTCCAGCTGTGTGGTCCCTGGTTGTACAGGAAACCTTATGGTGGTATGAGCAAGTGTAATCATCTGGCTGTACCTCAGAGCATAGCTTCTGGTTCAACACCTGGATTCTCTTGGGCATCAATGACAGGGTGTCTGAAATGACAGAGTTCACTGCGAAGCCTTCCACTCGCCAGTTAAATTGAAGCTTCTCTGCCTATTAGCTGAGAAATGCCCTGTAGAACATTGGTCAGTCAAAGCATGCTGTTTCTTTTGGCTTGTGTGAAGCATCTGCAAGTCTGATTTTTGTCAGTTATTATTGGTTATCGTGCAACTTTGAACTGTTTTCTTACTGTTATGACCATGCGGAGGATACGACTGCAGATCTGTACCACTGGCCAAGCATTTAAGGGGATAAGTACTGACATCTTTCTTTTGATGGAACCTCTTGCATCTTTCTTTGAAGGAACCTCTTCCCTGCTTGGGATTTAAATTTCCTGGTTGACTAACAGAATTGTACATCCACTATTTGATGCTGATAATTCTTGTCTTGAAAGATGCCATTTGTGTCATGATTTTGCCATACAGCATCTTTGAGCTTAAGAATCTTATTTTATAGAGAGCTGTATTTGACCTTTCAAAAGGATTGCTTTTCTCATAGCCTAGTATAAACCTATGAACCTATCTGCCCTAAGGCATTTATAAGCCTAGCCCAAATTTTTGTGGCTTACGCCACCCCTTATATGAAAAAATACTGTGCTCATTAGTTTGTTGTGCCTCTGTCCAGCAGTGACACAGAGATGATTCCCAGGGTAAACCTACGATCTCCCATCCACAGGTCTAGATTTCTCTTGAACAGAGTCAGCGAGGTGCTCTGCCTCACATGGACCGGGATTTTATTCCACAGCATAGGGAGTCTCTGAGTGATAAATCTATCTCTCCAGCACGTCCTATTTATATCTGTGCTAAGGTTTAAGTCGCTTGCTCTAGTGGTTTTGGTGGATTTGGATTTTTTGAGATGGAGCATGTCCATTAATTCCGGGTTGGACATGGCCTTGTATGTCAGGCACATGTCACCTCTGAGCAGACGGTATGCGACTGAATAGAGCTGGAGTTTCTTCAATCTGGCAGCATATGACAGATTTTGGAGTCCCTTTATCCTTTTGGTGAGGAACTTTTGGGGTCTCTCCAATTGCTGCAGATGTCTGGTGAGATACATCCCAAATGGGGCATTGTACTCTATCATTGGTCTGATAAGTGAAGAGTACAGGGGAACAATGACCTCACTAGATCTGGATGTGAATCCCTTCATGATCAGGTGGGCAATGTAGAAGGTCTTTCTAACCACTTTAGCAACATGAGTGTCAAAAGAAAGGCCACTGTCAACCTGGGTCCCCACGTCCCTGATAACCTCTTCTGTGCTTAGTGGATTGCCACCTATATGGTAGCTTGGGGTTACCTTGTTTTTCCCGAAGGGTATGACTATACATTTTGTGGCGTTTAACTTCAGGCCATGGCTCTGGCACCAGCTATCTGTTTCCATGAGTCCCTTCTGAAGGATATCCGTGTCCGATGCACTTTCGACTATGGCGCCCAGTTTGCAGTCGTCTGCAAACTTTGTCAGCCAAAGTCCTCCCATGTTGGCCTGTACTTCTGAGAAGTAGATGCCAAACAATAGGGGCCAAGGACCGAGCCCTGTGGGACACCACTTGTGACCGGCTTGGAGTCTGACATAGCCAGCAACTCTAACCCTGTGGGTTCTGTCCTTAAGCCAGTTTGCAACCCATCTTGTGACATATGGGTTTACATTTAAGCTGGTAAGTTTTTCTACAATACCCGAGTGGGGTATTGTGTCAAAGCCTTTGCAAGGTCAAGGTAGGCTGTATGGACTGCCTTTCCTCATCAATGGCCTTCAAGAAGTCGACCAAGTTCAAAAGGCATGATCTTCCCTTGACAAAGCCAAACTGGGTCGGGTCCAATGTCTGCAAGTCCCCTATATCTTTGTTTATGAGCTCCATTATGATCCTCTCCATAGCTTTGCAGACTAGACTTGTTAAGCTTATGGGGCGGTAATTACCAGGGTCCGTAGAGGCACCGCCTTTGTGGAGTGGGACCACAGTTGCCGTACGCCACTCCTTGGGCACGTATCCTGTGGTAAGGCTGAGATTAAACAGCTGTCTTATGTGCGGGTTTAATTCCTCATTTAGCTTGTGTAGCACACAGCCGGGGACACCATCCGGTCCCATTGATGCTGTGTTTTTAGCTTTAGAGAGAGCAGCTTTCACCTGCGCATTTGAGATGTCCGGGAGGCTACACTCTGCTGGGATAGTTATCCCTTCTTTAGGGGGGGAGAGGGGGGTGAAGTTTACACTGAACCTGTCTGCCAGTATGTTGGCAATGTCTGTGGGTTCAGTGATTTTTGTATCATTTTGGACTAATTTTGAGCATATCTGGGAGTTTCCACCCAGGTTCCTAACATAGCTGAAAAAGGCCTTATGATTGTCCTTTGAATCCATGGCAATTTTTCTCTCAAAATTGGCCTTAGTTGATTTTATGAGTGCTCGTATTTTTTTACTAATAATGATCAGGGGTGACTTCCCTTTTATGGATTTTGTTCTATTATGTAATAGCTTTCTCCTCTTATTGTAAAGTTTGTTAATGGCTGGGGTCCACCAGACTGGACGTTTGCCCTTTGTGGAAAGAGTCTTGGTTTTATTTGGGATTGCCTGATCTATGCAGTCCTGGATGTGTTCATAGAAGGCATTTGTAAGGGCTTCCGCAGCTTGGGTTGTGGTTTCCACTGGCTCAGGGGCCTTGAAGGATACCACACCAGTCTTGAGTAGTGTGAAGTTTGCTTTAGAGAAGTTCTTTACTATGGTCTTTTTTGTTTGGGGTGGGGGCGGGATGTGGATTTCCAGTGAGATTAGTTTATGATCAGATCTCCCCAATGAGGGATATACTTCCGGTGTGGAGCATTTTGTCCCCATGTTTGTGACAATGAGATCTAGTATATTTTCTCCTCTCGTGGGAACAGTGACTAGCTGTTCCATGGCATTTGAATTTATGAACTCCAGGAACCGTTGGGCTAGAAAGTTAGGGCTTGAGTAATGTTCCCAGTCTATATTCGGGTAGTTGAAGTCATATGATGGTGTTTGGAGATACATTTATACCCTCCAGTGTCTTCAGGAAGGCTGTGTGGGGTTCCTGAGTTTGAGAGGGTGGCCTGTAGCATGCTACAATTTGTAGAGCAGTTTTGCCTATGGTTAGTTGCACCTGGATGGTTTCAAGCTTATGCGTTGCCACCAACCTGGAGGTGTCGGTATCCTTTATGAATATGGATACACCCCCTCCTTTTCTGGTGTGGTCCGGGTTTTGGGGCGGGCATGATATGAGGTAAAACCTAATAGTGCCGGGTGCTCTCAGGAGCCTTGAACCAGGTTTCAGTTACAGCACAGACATCTATGTTCTCCATACTGAGAAGGGCCTAGAGTGCGTGCATTTTGAGATTTAGACTTCTGGCATTGAGCAGCATTACCCTCAGTTTCTTCCCATTTTGTTTTCTAGGGTGGTAGGTTTAGAATTTGAGCCTTGCCTAAAAAGGCACTATGGGGTGGCAAGAGCCTTAGCCAATATCCGGAATCCCAGGGTGACAGGTGCAAGCCGTCCCTTGAAGCAGCGTGGCTTGTCAGGCATGTCATCCCAGGCAGACAGACACTGGATCCCCTTTGAATGACACCAGACATTAAGCCAATTGTTAAAGCTGATCATCTTGTCTCTATATTGTGGCATCATTCTTGGTGAAGGAAGGATACTGCTCAGGGTTAGGGTCATACCTGCCTGGGCTACATAATCAGAGAGCTCCTTTATGTCTCTTTTCATGTAGTCCAGGGAGGTACGTCTCAGGTCGTTCACACCAGCATGGACAATGACTGTGTCATATTTGTACTTGCCGTGGAGTGACCAGTGCTTGTGTTATGTGGTGGATTCTAGCGCCCGATAGGCAGCTTACTGTGACCCTCTCCTTGTTCAGCCTGGTGAGTGGGACGTCAGTGTGTCTGACTATGGAGTCACCTATGACAAGTATGTTTGGTGTTGTATTTGGCCTTAAGGGCTGTGACTGCTTTGCACACTGCTTTTGTGGTTTGTGTTGCTTGTGGGGTGTCTTGAGGTAGCAGTTGTTTGGGTGTCTGCTTTGGAGGCCTCTGCTGTTTAGGTAAATTTTACTCAGAGCCTCCGAGTATGTCTTTGTGTGTTTGTGTTTGATTCAGTGGAGTGGTAGCATTATGTGAGGCTGGTTTTGTGGTGTGTGTAGTTGCCTTCTCCTCCTGTCTGGTCTTACCAGTCCTGAGTTGAGAGAGCTCAGCCTCCAGTTTGGCTAAATAGCTGCATCTCTCACAAGTATTTGTGTTATGTGGGAGGAGGAGAGGGTTGTCTGTGTACATGAGGCAGTTATAACATTGCCTCAAGATTCCCAGATTCACCAGCTGGACCGGAGAGGAGATTGACAACTGACCTTTGAACATACTAGAATAATATTGGGAAATCCTTAATTGAAAACAAGGGCCAGTGGGGAGTGAGGGTGTAGTGCTTTTAATTTTTAGTGCTGACTTATATAATTGCTTTAGTGAGCAAGTGCCAGGTAACTTGAGTGCAATGTGTTACAAGTAACTAAATGCAAAAACGACAAACAGTAACTTTCTTTCAAGTGAAACAAGGAAATAAGTACAGTAAGCAATGCAGATATCACTAGTGATCCACAGAAGCGCTGAGAAGTTGCGTATTAGGTGGAATTAGCTTCCAGGAAATAACAAGCAAACAAACAACAAGCATATAAACAAAGCTAGATTCAGCAGGCCTGGATCTAGTCTATGCTAGAGCAAACAAGGTGTACCAATTTCAGTAAGATACAGTTCAAATATTCAGGCACTATAAACCTTTAACCAGAAATTCCCAGCTCAGAAGGGCAGAGTCCAGCCTCTTCTCCCACAAGAGTGCAGACCACGAACCTTCTTAATGTAAAATAACTGGCCTGAAGCCCAAGTGCCTAAACCAGAACTAATACACTTAGACACTGGGCTCTCAATCAGCAGTTCCCAACTTAGAAGGATGAAAGCTACCTGTTCTGCCACCACAGTGCTTGCCACAAACCTTCCTAATGTAAAACAACTGGTCTGAAGCCCAAGTGCTTAATCCAAAAGACTTAGAATTATAGCTACACTTTAATCAAGTTACAACCAAGCAGTAATAAATACCATTGAATACTTTAGAGAATGTCTGGATTAGTGCTCAAGTTACACAAACAAAGCTAGATCCAGCAGGCCCGAATCCAGTCTATGCCACAGCAAACAAGGCGCACCAACTTCAGTAAGAAACAGTTCAGATATGCATGCACTATAAGCCTTCAACCAGAAATTCCCAGCTCAGAAGGGCAGAGTCCAGCCTCTCCTCCCACAAGAGTGCAGACCACGAACCCTCTTAATGTAAAATAACTGGCTTGAAAGTCCAAGTGCTTAAACCAGAATTAATACACTTTTAGAATAACAGACACTGAGCCCTCAATCAGCAGTTCTCAACCTAGAAGGATGTAAGATACCTGTTCTGCCACAACAGTGCAGACCACAAACCCTCTCAGTGCAAAACAACTAACTGGTCCGAAGCCCAAGTGTTTAAACCAAAAGGCTTAGAATGAGTTACATTAACTCACGTTTCCTCTGAAAAGTGGTATTACAGTTCTTTAAAACCATTCGATTCATCTCCCTGGTTTTGTTTTTCTCTGACTTTGTGGGCACAGAAACCAGTGGAGGAAAAAAAAAACTTTGTACTTTGGAAGTGAACCATCAGTTCAGGATCTTCCTGAATAACTGCCAAGAGTTGTGGAAGACAGGATCTCTGTTAGCCCTTCTTTCTTTGAGCCAGACAAGGCAAACAGCTGATAAGCAGACACTGGAAATATTTTTGAAGCAGACACTAGTGTGTGCTTCAAAAATATTTCCATTATGAGCATTTGTACCATAGCCATTTAATCATCAATTTATTCCTTTATTCCTGTATTGGGCACTGTTGCTTGGACTGTGCTTCCAGGTGTCAGACCTCCTTTGATGCTTCGGAACTTCAGGGTCTCTGCCTTTTAGCAGTCTTCTTGCTCTTGCTTTGAATCCTGTATTGCTTATGTTTCCTTGCAACGTTTAGGCCCACTTAGGACGATTGCTGTCAGCTATTGCAGACAAGGTGTAAAATGTAGTACTTTATCTGTGATGGGACCATTCTTGGTGGGTCCTAATGAGCCAGTCAGTCTGCCCATGCATCTGGATGACCCCTCTTTCTAGAGGTTGATGTTGAAGCTCCCTTTAAGTTGGGCAAGTTCATGCATGCATGTGTATTCATTAGTAGGTTTCCACCTGTCAGTATGCAATAATTTTGTTTGTTAACTTGGGGAGGGGGCAGTCATGCTGTCTCACTGTGGCATGTATTATTGTGGTGTTTGGAAGCGGACGGGAGGTTAGAGTAAGGAAAATAGCTAAATTAAGAGACAAGAGGAGGTTTTTCCCACTGTAGACCTTCAGAAGAAGAATCCTTCACAGATGAATGCATATTCCAGAAGTAATTCTTTTTATCTTTTTATTTATTTTACTATGTATCCTTTCACGTGAAGAAATGGAAAAATATACTATTGTTTCCTTCACAAAATGTTGAAGGCGTTACTGCAGGATGCTTGTTTTTTTCACTTTGTGTCAAGTATTTACTTGTATTGAAAACTGTGAGTCTAAAGAACAAAACAAAAAAAAAATCTGTAGTTTGAATTCTAGTTACAGGCAACTTGTGCAAACATCCTGCAAAGAAATTTAATAAAATAAATGGAAGTATGTTTTGACCCAATTTTAAGTGGCGGTGGTGTTGGGATCTTAAGGATAGCGGACAGTCTTAGAGATTTACTTAGGAAGTCGTGTCAAAGCAAAGTGTAATTTACACCATTTGTCTTCTGGAATCAAATGTCTGAGGCATTTTATTCCTAATGCTGTGGTTTGCTTTTGAATTTCTCTTTCCTTAGATCAGCAGAATGTCAGGATTTCTTGACAGTATTCGGTGTCCAGAATGCGAGTGTTTTGACTGGGGAGAGAAAAGAAACACAATTGCATCCGTTGCAGCAGGTGTGCTGGTAGGTTTTCATTTTTCTTATCTGTGCAATGAGGAAAAAGTAATTAGAGTTTTGCCAAAAAGTGGGGTCTCTTAAGAAAGATTTCTAGACAAAGTGGTATGTATATAATCTATTTTAAACTTTTGAGATTGGATTTGGTCTTTGTGGAGAAGCATTGCATTTATTTTGTGGATTCACATGTTGAAAATCCTTCTGCTAGGGAAGTGATTTGGGTTTGGGAATCACTGGTCCATGACTGCACTATTTAAGAAACAGTGCTGCTGGCAAACTTCCCGTGACTTTTAAACGAAGTGATTCATTGACTGAACAGTAGTTGAGAACTGCTGTTTCTCAGTCTGTGAATGACAGATGTGATGCAT